>NW_026558932.1:0-102677 GCF_026930045.1 Uloborus diversus
TATCTTCAATGTATATATTTCTTTTCTAATTTGAAAATTCTTTTTTTTTTCAATTTCTTTCCTTTGCAATTATTGATTATTTATGTAGGGAAGAAAATTCTGAGTCAGTTTAATTTTTCGACACAAAGATTTCAAAGTGTTTAAATAAACAATTACCAAGGTGCATTTTTTGTTTTTATTATATTTAAAACTCCCACCGACAGAGCTCCCATAGACTAATGGCTAGAGTGTTAGGCTTCCAAGCTAGTGGCCCTGGGTTCGAGTCCCAGCCTGAACGAAAATCTTCAATGTATACTTTTAGTTTCTAATTTGAAATTTCTTCTTCTTTTTTTTTAATTTTTCTCTTTTGCGAATATTGATTATTTATGTAGGGAGAAAAATTCTGAGTCAGTTTAATTATTCGACCTGTAAATTTCAAAGTGTTTGAATCAATAATTACCAAGGTGCATTTTTTGTTTTTATTGTATTTAAGACTTCCATCGACAGAGCTCCGATAGCCTAATGGCTAGACCGTTGGGTTCCAAGCGCGTGGTACTGGGTTCGAGTCCCGGCCGGAACGAAAATCTTCCATGTATATATTTCTCTTCTAATGTGAAGAATCTTTTTTTTTTCAATTTCTTTCTTTTGCAAATATGGATTATTTATGTACGGAAGAAAATTCTGAGTCAGTTTAATCATTCGACCTTTAGATTTCAAAGATTTTAGATCAATAATTACTAAGGTGCATTTTTTGTTTTTATTATAATTAAGACACCGATCAACAGAGATCCGATAGTATATTGGCGAGAGCGTTGGGCTTCCATGAGTGTCGCCTTGGGTTCAAATCCCAGCCGGAAAGGAAATCTTAAATGCAAATATTTTTTTCTAATTTTATAATTCTTTTTTTTTTATTTTTCCCTTTTGCGAAGTCAGTCAGTCAGTCTGACAGTCAATCAGTCAAGCACTCAGTCATTCAGTCTCAGTCAGTCAGTCCAGTCAGTCAGTCACTCAGTCAGTCAGTCCTTCAGCCAGTCAGTCAAGCAGTCAGTCATTTAGTCTCAGTTAGTCAGTCATTCAGTCAGTCAGTCAGTCAGGCAGTCAGTCAGTCAGTCAGTCGGTCAGTCCTGTGCAGTCAGTTAGTCACTAAAGCAGTCAGTCAGTCTCAGTCAGTCAGTCAGTCAGTCTGTCAGTCCAGTCCAGTCTCAGTCAGTCAGTCAGTCTCGGTCAGTCAGTCAGTCAGTCATTCAGTCAGTCAGTCAGTCAGGCAGTCAGTCAGTCGGTCAGCCTTATTCAGTCAGTCTGTCAGTCAGTCAGTCAGTCAGCCTTATTCAGTCAGTCTGTCAGTCATCCTTATTTAGTCAGTCTGTCAGTCAGTCAGTCGGTCAGTCCTGTCCAGTCAGTTAGTCAGTCAAGCAGTCAGTCAGGTAGTCAAGAAGTCAGTCAGTCAGTCAGTGAAATAGCCAGTCAGAGAGTCAAGCAGTCAGTCAGTCAGTCTCAGTCAGTCAGTCTCAGTCAGTCAGTCAGTCAGTCAGTCAGTCCAGTCTCAGTCAGTCAGGCAGTTAGTCAGTCAGTCTCGGTCAGTCAGTGAGTCAGTCAGTCAGTATCAGTCAGTCAGTGAGTCAGTCTGTCAGTCAGGCGGTATCAGTCAGGCAGTAAGACTCCGCTCGACAGAACTCCGATAGCCTAATGGCTACACCGCTGGTCTTCCAAGCGAGTGGCCTGGGTTCGAGTCCCAGCCGGAGCGAATATCTTCAATGTATATATTTCTTTTCTAATTTGAAAATTCTTTTTTTTTTCAATTTCTTTCCTTTGCAATTATTGGTTATTTATGTAGGGAAGAAAATTCTGAGTCAGTTTAATTTTTCGACACGAAGATTTCAAAGTGTTTAAATAAACAATTACCAAGGTGCATTTTTTGTTTTTATTATATTTAAAACTCCCACCGACAGAGCTCCCATAGACTAATGGCTAGAGTGTTAGGCTTCCAAGCGAGTGGCCCTGCGTTCGAGTCCCAGCCTGAACGAAAATCTTCAATGTATACTTTTAGTTTCTAATTTGAAATTTCTTCTTCTTTTTTTTTAATTTTTCTCTTTTGCGAATATTGATTATTTATGTAGGGAGAAAAATTCTGAGTCAGTTTAATTATTCGACCTGTAAATTTCAAAGTGTTTTAATCAATAATTACCAAGGTGCATTTTTTGTTTTTATTATATTTAAGACTTCCATCGACAGAGCTCCGATAGCCTAATGGCAAGACCGTTGGGTTCCTAGCGCGTGGTACTGGGTTCGAGTCCCGGCCGGAAAGTAAATCTTAAATGCAAATATTTTTTTCTAATTTTATAATTCTTTTTTTTTATTTTTCCCTTTTGCGAAGTCAGTCAGTCAGTCTGACAGTCAATCAGTCAAGCACTCAGTCATTCAGTCTCAGTCAGTCAGTCCAGTCAGTCAGTCACTCAGTCAGTCAGTTAGTCCTTCAGCCAGTCAGTCAAGCAGTCAGTCATTCAGTCAGTCAGTCATTCAGTCAGTCAGTCAGTCAGGCAGTCAGTCAGTCAGTCAGTCGGTCAGTCCTGTGCAGTCAGTTAGTCACTAAAGCAGTCAGTCAGTCTCAGTCAGTCAGTCAGTCAGTCAGTCAGTCAGTCAGTCAGTCAGGCAGTCAGTCAGTCAGTCAGTCAGTCAGTCAGTCAGGCAGTCAGTCAGTCGGTCAGCCTTATTCAGTCAGTCTGTCAGTCAGTCAGTCAGTCAGCCTTATTCAGTCAGTCTGTCAGTCATCCTTATTCAGTCAGTCTGTCAGTCAGTCAGTCGGTCAGTCCTGTCCAGTCAGTTAGTCAGTCAAGCAGTCAGTCAGGTAGTCAAGCAGTCAGTCAGTCAGTGTCAGTCAGTCATTTAGTCATTCAGTCAGTCAGTGAAATAGCCAGTCAGAGAGTCAAGCAGTCAGTCAGTCAGTCTCAGTCAGTCAGTTAGTCAGTCAGTCAGTCAGTCAGTCAGTCAGTCCAGTCTCAGTCAGTCAGGCAGTTAGTCAGTCAGTCTCGGTCAGTCAGTGAGTCAGTCAGTCAGTATCAGTCAGTCAGTGAGTCAGTCTGTCAGTCAGGCAGTATCAGTCAGGCAGTAAGACTCCGCTCGACAGAACTCCGATAGCCTAATGGCTAGACCGCTGGTCTTCCAAGCGAGTGGCCTGGGTTCGAGTCCCAGCCGGAGCGAATATCTTCAATGTATATATTTCTTTTCTAATTTGAAAATTCTTTTTTTTTTCAATTTATTTCCTTTGCAATTATTGATTATTTATGTAGGGATGAAAATTCTGAGTCAGTTTAATTTTTCGACACAAAGATTTCAAAGTGTTTAAATAAACAATTACCAAGGTGCATTTTTTGTTTTTATTATATTTAAAACTCCCACCGACAGAGCTCCCATAGACTAATGGCTAGAGTGTTAGGCTTCCAAGCGAGTGGCCCTGGGTTCGAGTCCCAGACTGAACGAAAATCTTCAATGTATACTTTTAGTTTCTAATTTGAAATTTCTTCTTCTTTTTTTTTTAAATTTTTCTCTTTTGCGAATATTGATTATTTATGTAGGGAGAAAAATTCTGAGTCAGTTTAATTATTCGACCTGTAAATTTCAAAGTGTTTGAATCAATAATTACCAATGTGCATTTTTTGTTTTTATTATATTTAAGACTTCCATCGACAGAGCTCCGATAGCCTAATGGCTAGACCGTTGGGTTCCTAGCGCGTGGTACTGGGTTCGAGTCCCGGCCGGAAAGGAAATCTTAAATGCAAATATTTTTTTCTAATTTTATAATTCTTTTTTTTTATTTTTCCCTTTTGCGAAGTCAGTCAGTCAGTCTGACAGTCAATCAGTCAAGCACTCAGTCATTCAGTCTCAGTCAGTCAGTCCAGTCAGTCAGTCACTCAGTCAGTCAGTTAGTCCTTTAGCCAGTCAGTCAAGCAGTCAGTCATTTAGTCTCAGTCAGTCAGTCATTCAGTCAGTCAGTCAGTCAGGCAGTCAGTCAGTCGGTCAGTCCTGTGCAGTCAGTTAGTCACTAAAGCAGTCAGTCAGTCTCAGCTAGTCAGTCAGTCAGTCAGTCCAGTCCAGTCTCAGTCAGTCAGTCAGTCAGTCTCGGTCAGTCAGTCAGTCAGTCATTCAGTCAGTCAGTCAGTCAGGCAGTCAGTCAGTCGGTCAGCCTTATTCAGTCAGTCTGTCAGTCAGTCAGTCAGTCAGCCTTATTCAGTCAGTCTGTCAGTCATCCTTATTCAGTCAGTCTGTCAGTCAGTCAGTCGGTCAGTCCTGTCCAGTCAGTTAGTCAGTCAAGCAGTCAGTCAGGTAGTCAAGCAGTCAGTCAGTCAGTGTCAGTCAGTCATTTAGTCATTCAGTCAGTCAGTGAAATAGCCAGTCAGAGAGTCAAGCAGTCAGTCAGTCAGTCTCAGTCAGTCAGTTAGTCAGTCAGTCAGTCAGTCAGTCAGTCAGTCCAGTCTCAGTCAGTCAGGCAGTTAGTCAATCAGTCTCGGTCAGTCAGTGAGTCAGTCAGTCAGTATCAGTCAGTCAGTGAGTCAGTCTGTCAGTCAGACAGTATCAGTCAGGCAGTAAGACTCCGCTCGACAGAACACCGATAGCCTAATGGCAAGACCGCTGGTCTTCCAAGCGAGTGGCCTGGGTTCGAGTCCCAGCCGGAGCGAATATCTTCAATGTATATATTTCTTTTCTAATTTGAAAATTCTTTTTTTTTTCAATTTCTTTCCTTTGCAATTATTGATTATTTATGTAGGGAAGAAAATTCTGAGTCAGTTTAATTTTTCGACACAAAGATTTCAAAGTGTTTAAATAAACAATTACCAAGGTGCATTTTTTGTTTTTATTATATTTAAAACTCCCACCGACAGAGCTCCCATAGACTAATGGCTAGAGTGTTAGGCTTCCAAGCTAGTGGCCCTGGGTTCGAGTCCCAGCCTGAACGAAAATCTTCAATGTATACTTTTAGTTTCTAATTTGAAATTTCTTCTTCTTTTTTTTTAATTTTTCTCTTTTGCGAATATTGATTATTTATGTAGGGAGAAAAATTCTGAGTCAGTTTAATTATTCGACCTGTAAATTTCAAAGTGTTTGAATCAATAATTACCAAGGTGCATTTTTTGTTTTTATTGTATTTAAGACTTCCATCGACAGAGCTCCGATAGCCTAATGGCTAGACCGTTGGGTTCCAAGCGCGTGGTACTGGGTTCGAGTCCCGGCCGGAACGAAAATCTTCCATGTATATATTTCTCTTCTAATGTGAAGAATCTTTTTTTTTTCAATTTCTTTCTTTTGCAAATATGGATTATTTATGTACGGAAGAAAATTCTGAGTCAGTTTAATCATTCGACCTTTAGATTTCAAAGATTTTAGATCAATAATTACTAAGGTGCATTTTTTGTTTTTATTATAATTAAGACACCGATCAACAGAGATCCGATAGTATATTGGCGAGAGCGTTGGGCTTCCATGAGTGTCGCCTTGGGTTCAAATCCCAGCCGGAAAGGAAATCTTAAATGCAAATATTTTTTTCTAATTTTATAATTCTTTTTTTTTTATTTTTCCCTTTTGCGAAGTCAGTCAGTCAGTCTGACAGTCAATCAGTCAAGCACTCAGTCATTCAGTCTCAGTCAGTCAGTCCAGTCAGTCAGTCACTCAGTCAGTCAGTCCTTCAGCCAGTCAGTCAAGCAGTCAGTCATTTAGTCTCAGTTAGTCAGTCATTCAGTCAGTCAGTCAGTCAGGCAGTCAGTCAGTCAGTCAGTCGGTCAGTCCTGTGCAGTCAGTTAGTCACTAAAGCAGTCAGTCAGTCTCAGTCAGTCAGTCAGTCAGTCAGTCAGTCCAGTCCAGTCTCAGTCAGTCAGTCAGTCTCGGTCAGTCAGTCAGTCAGTCATTCAGTCAGTCAGGCAGTCAGTCAGTCGGTCAGCCTTATTCAGTCAGTCTGTCAGTCAGTCAGTCAGTCAGCCTTATTCAGTCAGTCTGTCAGTCATCCTTATTTAGTCAGTCTGTCAGTCAGTCAGTCGGTCAGTCCTGTCCAGTCAGTTAGTCAGTCAAGCAGTCAGTCAGGTAGTCAAGAAGTCAGTCAGTCAGTCAGTGAAATAGCCAGTCAGAGAGTCAAGCAGTCAGTCAGTCAGTCTCAGTCAGTCAGTCTCAGTCAGTCAGTCAGTCAGTCAGTCAGTCACTCCAGTCTCAGTCAGTCAGGCAGTTAGTCAGTCAGTCTCGGTCAGTCAGTGAGTCAGTCAGTCAGTATCAGTCAGTCAGTGAGTCAGTCTGTCAGTCAGGCGGTATCAGTCAGGCAGTAAGACTCCGCTCGACAGAACTCCGATAGCCTAATGGCTAGACCGCTGGTCTTCCAAGCGAGTGGCCTGGGTTCGAGTCCCAGCCGGAGCGAATATCTTCAATGTATATATTTCTTTTCTAATTTGAAAATTCTTTTTTTTTTTTCAATTTCTTTCCTTTGCAATTATTGATTATTTATGTAGGGAAGAAAATTCTGAGTCAGTTTAATTTTTCGACACTAAGATTTCAAAGTGTTTAAATAAACAATTACCAAGGTGCATTTTTTGTTTTTATTATATTTAAAACTCCCACCGACAGAGCTCCCATAGACTAATGGCTAGAGTGTTAGGCTTCCAAGCGAGTGGCCCTGCGTTCGAGTCCCAGCCTGAACGAAAATCTTCAATGTATACTTTTAGTTTCTAATTTGAAATTTCTTCTTCTTTTTTTTTTAATTTTTCTCTTTTGCGAATATTGATTATTTATGTAGGGAGAAAAATTCTGAGTCAGTTTAATTATTCGACCTGTAAATTTCAAAGTGTTTTAATCAATAATTACCAAGGTGCATTTTTTGTTTTTATTATATTTAAGACTTCCATCGACAGAGCTCCGATAGCCTAATGGCAAGACCGTTGGGTTCCTAGCGCGTGGTACTGGGTTCGAGTCCCGGCCGGAAAGTAAATCTTAAATGCAAATATTTTTTTCTAATTTTATAATTCTTTTTTTTTATTTTTCCCTTTTGCGAAGTCAGTCAGTCAGTCTGACAGTCAATCAGTCAAGCACTCAGTCATTCAGTCTCAGTCAGTCAGTCCAGTCAGTCAGTCACTCAGTCAGTCAGTTAGTCCTTCAGCCAGTCAGTCAAGCAGTCAGTCATTCAGTCAGTCAGTCATTCAGTCAGTCAGTCAGTCAGGCAGTCAGTCAGTCAGTCAGTCGGTCAGTCCTGTGCAGTCAGTTAGTCACTAAAGCAGTCAGTCAGTCTCAGTCAGTCAGTCAGTCAGTCAGTCAGTCATTCAGTCAGTCAGTCAGTCGGTCAGCCTTATTCAGTCAGTCTGTCAGTCAGTCAGTCAGTCAGCCTTATTCAGTCAGTCTGTCAGTCATCCTTATTCAGTCAGTCTGTCAGTCAGTCAGTCGGTCAGTCCTGTCCAGTCAGTTAGTCAGTCAAGCAGTCAGTCAGGTAGTCAAGCAGTCAGTCAGTCAGTGTCAGTCAGTCATTTAGTCATTCAGTCAGTCAGTGAAATAGCCAGTCAGAGAGTCAAGCAGTCAGTCAGTCAGTCTCAGTCAGTCAGTTAGTCAGTCAGTCAGTCAGTCAGTCAGTCAGTCCAGTCTCAGTCAGTCAGGCAGTTAGTCAGTCAGTCTCGGTCAGTCAGTGAGTCAGTCAGTCAGTATCAGTCAGTCAGTGAGTCAGTCTGTCAGTCAGGCAGTATCAGTCAGGCAGTAAGACTCCGCTCGACAGAACTCCGATAGCCTAATGGCTAGACCGCTGGTCTTCCAAGCGAGTGGCCTGGGTTCGAGTCCCAGCCGGAGCGAATATCTTCAATGTATATATTTCTTTTCTAATTTGAAAATTCTTTTTTTTTCAATTTATTTCCTTTGCAATTATTGATTATTTATGTAGGGATGAAAATTCTGAGTCAGTTTAATTTTTCGACACAAAGATTTCAAAGTGTTTAAATAAACAATTACCAAGGTGCATTTTTTGTTTTTATTATATTTAAAACTCCCACCGACAGAGCTCCCATAGACTAATGGCTAGAGTGTTAGGCTTCCAAGCGAGTGGCCCTGGGTTCGAGTCCCAGACTGAACGAAAATCTTCAATGTATACTTTTAGTTTCTAATTTGAAATTTCTTCTTCTTTTTTTTTTTAATTTTTCTCTTTTGCGAATATTGATTATTTATGTAGGGAGAAAAATTCTGAGTCAGTTTAATTATTCGACCTGTAAATTTCAAAGTGTTTGAATCAATAATTACCAAGGTGCATTTTTTGTTTTTATTATATTTAAGACTTCCATCGACAGAGCTCCGATAGCCTAATGGCTAGACCGTTGGGTTCCTAGCGCGTGGTACTGGGTTCGAGTCCCGGCCGGAAAGGAAATCTTAAATGCAAATATTTTTTTCTAATTTTATAATTCTTTTTTTTTATTTTTCCCTTTTGCGAAGTCAGTCAGTCAGTCTGACAGTCAATCAGTCAAGCACTCAGTCATTCAGTCTCAGTCAGTCAGTCCAGTCAGTCAGTCACTCAGTCAGTCAGTTAGTCCTTCAGCCAGTCAGTCAAGCAGTCAGTCATTTAGTCTCAGTCAGTCAGTCATTCAGTCAGTCAGTCAGTCAGGCAGTCAGTCAGTCAGTCAGTCGGTCAGTCCTGTGCAGTCAGTTAGTCACTAAAGCAGTCAGTCAGTCTCAGTCAGTCAGTCAGTCAGTCAGTCCAGTCTAGTCTCAGTCAGTCAGTCAGTCAGTCTCGGTCAGTCAGTCAGTCAGTCATTCAGTCAGTCAGTCAGTCAGGCAGTCAGTCAGTCGGTCAGCCTTATTTAGTCAGTCTGTCAGTCAGTCAGTCAGTCAGCCTTATTCAGTCAGTCTGTCAGTCATCCTTATTCAGTCAGTCTGTCAGTCAGTCAGTCGGTCAGTCCTGTCCAGTCAGTTAGTCAGTCAAGCAGTCAGTCAGGTAGTCAAGCAGTCAGTCAGTCAGTGTCAGTCAGTCATTTAGTCATTCAGTCAGTCAGTGAAATAGCCAGTCAGAGAGTCAAGCAGTCAGTCAGTCAGTCTCAGTCAGTCAGTTAGTCAGTCAGTCAGTCAGTCAGTCAGTCAGTCAGTCCAGTCTCAGTCAGTCAGGCAGTTAGTCAGTCAGTCTCGGTCAGTCAGTGAGTCAGTCAGTCAGTATCAGTCAGTCAGTGAGTCAGTCTGTCAGTCAGGCAGTATCAGTCAGGCAGTAAGACTCCGCTCGACAGAACTCCGATAGCCTAATGGCTAGACCGCTGGTCTTCCAAGCGAGTGGCCTGGGTTCGAGTCCCAGCCGGAGCGAATATCTTCAATGTATATATTTCTTTTCTAATTTGAAAATTCTTTTTTTTTTCAATTTATTTCCTTTGCAATTATTGATTATTTATGTAGGGATGAAAATTCTGAGTCAGTTTAATTTTTCGACACGAAGATTTCAAAGTGTTTAAATAAACAATTACCAAGGTGCATTTTTTGTTTTTATTATATTTAAAACTCCCACCGACAGAGCTCCCATAGACTAATGGCTAGAGTGTTAGGCTTCCAAGCGAGTGGCCCTGGGTTCGAGTCCCAGACTGAACGAAAATCTTCAATGTATACTTTTAGTTTCTAATTTGAAATTTCTTCTTCTTTTTTTTTTAATTTTTCTCTTTTGCGAATATTGATTATTTATGTAGGGAGAAAAATTCTGAGTCAGTTTAATTATTCGACCTGTAAATTTCAAAGTGTTTGAATCAATAATTACCAAGGTGCATTTTTTGTTTTTATTATATTTAAGACTTCCATTGACAGAGCTCCGATAGCCTAATGGCTAGACCGTTGGGTTCCTAGCGCGTGGTACTGGGTTCGAGTCCCGGCCGGAAAGGAAATCTTAAATGCAAATATTTTTTTCTAATTTTATAATTCTTTTTTTTTATTTTTCCCTTTTGCGAAGTCAGTCAGTCAGTCTGACAGTCAATCAGTCAAGCACTCAGTCATTCAGTCTCAGTCAGTCAGTCCAGTCAGTCAGTCACTCAGTCAGTCAGTTAGTCCTTCAGCCAGTCAGTCAAGCAGTCAGTCATTTAGTCTCAGTCAGTCAGTCATTCAGTCAGTCAGTCAGTCAGGCAGTCAGTCAGTCAGTCAGTCGGTCAGTCCTGTGCAGTCAGTTAGTCACTAAAGCAGTCAGTCAGTCTCAGTCAGTCAGTCAGTCAGTCAGTCCAGTCTAGTCTCAGTCAGTCAGTCAGTCAGTCTCGGTCAGTCAGTCAGTCAGTCATTCAGTCAGTCAGTCAGTCAGGCAGTCAGTCAGTCGGTCAGCCTTATTCAGTCAGTCTGTCAGTCAGTCAGTCAGTCAGTCAGCCTTATTCAGTCAGTCTGTCAGTCATCCTTATTCAGTCAGTCTGTCAGTCAGTCAGTCGGTCAGTCCTGTCCAGTCAGTTAGTCAGTCAAGCAGTCAGTCAGGTAGTCAAGCAGTCAGTCAGTCAGTGTCATTCAGTCATTTAGTCATTCAGTCAGTCAGTGAAATAGCCAGTCAGAGAGTCAAGCAGTCAGTCAGTCAGTCTCAGTCAGTCAGTTAGTCAGTCAGTCAGTCAGTCAGTCAGTCAGTCCAGTCTCAGTCAGTCAGGCAGTTAGTCAGTCAGTCTCGGTCAGTCAGTGAGTCAGTCAGTCAGTATCAGTCAGTCAGTGAGTCAGTCTGTCAGTCAGGCAGTATCAGTCAGGCAGTAAGACTCCGCTCGACAGAACTCCGATAGCCTAATGGCTAGACCGCTGGTCTTCCAAGCGAGTGGCCTGGGTTCGAGTCCCAGCCGGAGCGAATATCTTCAATGTATATATTTCTTTTCTAATTTGAAAATTCTTTTTTTTTTCAATTTCTTTCCTTTGCAATTATTGATTATTTATGTAGGGAAGAAAATTCTGAGTCAGTTTAATTTTTCGACACGAAGATTTCAAAGTGTTTAAATAAACAATTACCAAGGTGCATTTTTTGTTTTTATTATATTTAAAACTCCCACCGACAGAGCTCCCATAGACTAATGGCTAGAGTGTTAGGCTTCCAAGCGAGTGGCCCTGGGTTCGAGTCCCAGTCTGAACGAAAATCTTCAATGTATACTTTTAGTTTCTAATTTGAAATTTCTTCTTCTTTTTTTTTTAATTTTTCTCTTTTGCGAATATTGATTATTTATGTAGGGAGAAAAATTCTGAGTCAGTTTAATTATTCGACCTGTAAATTTCAAAGTGTTTGAATCAATAATTACCAAGGTGCATTTTTTGTTTTTATTATATTTAAGACTTCCATCGCCAGAGCTCCGATAGCCTATTGGCTAGACCGTTGGGTTCCAAGCGCGTGGTACTGGGTTCGAGTCCCGGCCGGAACGAAAATCTTCCATGTATATATTTCTCTTCTAATTTGAAGATTCTTTTTTTTTTTCAATTTCTTTCTTTTGCAAATATGGATTATTTATGTACGGAAGAAAATTCTGAGTCAGTTTAATCATTCGACCTTTAGATTTCAAAGATTTTAGATCAATAATTACTAAGGTGCATTTTTTGTTTTTATTATAATTAAGACACCGATCAACAGAGATCCGATAGTATATTGGCGAGAGCGTTGGGCTTCCATGAGTGTCGCCCTGGGTTCAAATCCCAGCCGGAAAGGAAATCTTAAATGCAAATATTTTTTTCTAATTTTATAATTCTTTTTTTTTATTTTTCCCTTTTGCGAAGTCAGTCAGTCAGTCTGACAGTCAATCAGTCAAGCACTCAGTCATTCAGTCTCAGTCAGTCAGTCCAGTCAGTCAGTCACTCAGTCAGTCAGTTAGTCCTTTAGCCAGTCAGTCAAGCAGTCAGTCATTTAGTCTCAGTCAGTCAGTCATTCAGTCAGGCAGTCAGTCAGTCAGTCAGTCGGTCAGTCCTGTGCAGTCAGTTAGTCACTAAAGCAGTCAGTCAGTCTCAGCCAGTCAGTCAGTCAGTCAGTCCAGTCCAGTCTCAGTCAGTCAGTCAGTCAGTCTCGGTCAGTCAGTCAGTCAGTCATTCAGTCAGTCAGTCAGTCAGGCAGTCAGTCAGTCGGTCAGCCTTATTCAGTCAGTCTGTCAGTCAGTCAGTCAGTCAGCCTTATTCAGTCAGTCTGTCAGTCACCCTTATTCAGTCAGTCTGTCAGTCAGTCAGTCGGTCAGTCCTGTCCAGTCAGTTAGTCAGTCAAGCAGTCAGTCAGGTAGTCAAGCAGTCAGTCAGTCAGTGTCAGTCAGTCATTTAGTCATTCAGTCAGTCAGTGAAATAGCCAGTCAGAGAGTCAAGCAGTCAGTCAGTCAGTCTCAGTCAGTCAGTTAGTCAGTCAGTCAGTCAGTCAGTCAGTCAGTCCAGTCTCAGTCAGTCAGGCAGTTAGTCAGTCAGTCTCGGTCAGTCAGTGAGTCAGTCAGTCAGTATCAGTCAGTCAGTGAGTCAGTCTGTCAGTCAGACAGTATCAGTCAGGCAGTAAGACTCCGCTCGACAGAACACCGATAGCCTAATGGCTAGACCGCTGGTCTTCCAAGCGAGTGGCCTGGGTTCGAGTCCCAGCCGGAGCGAATATCTTCAATGTATATATTTCTTTTCTAATTTGAAAATTCTTTTTTTTTTCAATTTCTTTCCTTTGCAATTATTGATTATTTATGTAGGGAAGAAAATTCTGAGTCAGTTTAATTTTTCGACACGAAGATTTCAAAGTGTTTAAATAAACAATTACCAAGGTGCATTTTTTGTTTTTATTATATTTAAAACTCCCACCGACAGAGCTCCCATAGACTAATGGCTAGAGTGTTAGGCTTCCAAGCTAGTGCCCTGGGTTCGAGTCCCAGCCTGAACGAAAATCTTCAATGTATACTTTTAGTTTCTAATTTGAAATTTCTTCTTCTTTTTTTTTAATTTTTCTCTTTTGCGAATATTGATTATTTATGTAGGGAGAAAAATTCTGAGTCAGTTTAATTATTCGACCTGTAAATTTCAAAGTGTTTGAATCAATAATTACCAAGGTGCATTTTTTGTTTTTATTGTATTTAAGACTTCCATCGACAGAGCTCCGATAGCCTAATGGCTAGACCGTTGGGTTCCAAGCGCGTGGTACTGGGTTCGAGTCCCGGCCGGAACGAAAATCTTCCATGTATATATTTCTCTTCTAATGTGAAGATTCTTTTTTTTTTCAATTTCTTTCTTTTGCAAATATGGATTATTTATGTACGGAAGAAAATTCTGAGTCAGTTTAATCATTCGACCTTTAGATTTCAAAGATTTTAGATCAATAATTACTAAGGTGCATTTTTTGTTTTTATTATAATTAAGACACCGATCAACAGAGATCCGATAGTATATTGGCGAGAGCGTTGGGCTTCCGTGAGTGTCGCCCTGGGTTCAAATCCCAGCCGGAAAGGAAATCTTAAATGCAAATATTTTTTTCTAATTTTATAATTCTTTTTTTTTTATTTTTCCCTTTTGCGAAGTCAGTCAGTCAGTCTGACAGTCAATCAGTCAAGCACTCAGTCATTCAGTCTCAGTCAGTCAGTCCAGTCAGTCAGTCACTCAGTCAGTCAGTTAGTCCTTCAGCCAGTCAGTCAAGCAGTCAGTCATTTAGTCTCAGTTAGTCAGTCATTCAGTCAGTCAGTCAGTCAGGCAGTCAGTCAGTCAGTCAGTCGGTCAGTCCTGTGCAGTCAGTTAGTCACTAAAGCAGTCAGTCAGTCTCAGTCAGTCAGTCAGTCAGTCAGTCAGTCCAGTCCAGTCTCAGTCAGTCAGTCAGTCTCGGTCAGTCAGTCAGTCAGTCATTCAGTCAGTCAGGCAGTCAGTCAGTCGGTCAGCCTTATTCAGTCAGTCTGTCAGTCAGTCAGTCAGTCAGCCTTATTCAGTCAGTCTGTCAGTCATCCTTATTTAGTCAGTCTGTCAGTCAGTCAGTCGGTCAGTCCTGTCCAGTCAGTTAGTCAGTCAAGCAGTCAGTCAGGTAGTCAAGAAGTCAGTCAGTCAGTCAGTGAAATAGCCAGTCAGAGAGTCAAGCAGTCAGTCAGTCAGTCTCAGTCAGTCAGTCTCAGTCAGTCAGTCAGTCAGTCAGTCCAGTCTCAGTCAGTCAGGCAGTTAGTCAGTCAGTCTCGGTCAGTCAGTGAGTCAGTCAGTCAGTATCAGTCAGTCAGTGAGTCAGTCTGTCAGTCAGGCGGTATCAGTCAGGCAGTAAGACTCCGCTCGACAGAACTCCGATAGCCTAATGGCTAGACCGCTGGTCTTCCAAGCGAGTGGCCTGGGTTCGAGTCCCAGCCGGAGCGAATATCTTCAATGTATATATTTCTTTTCTAATTTGAAAATTCTTTTTTTTTCAATTTCTTTCCTTTGCAATTATTGATTATTTATGTAGGGAAGAAAATTCTGAGTCAGTTTAATTTTTCGACACAAAAATTTCAAAGTGTTTAAATAAACAATTACCAAGGTGCATTTTTTGTTTTTATTATATTTAAAACTCCCACCGACAGAGCTCCCATAGACTAATGGCTAGAGTGTTAGGCTTCCAAGCGAGTGGCCCTGGGTTCGAGTCCCAGCCTGAACGAAAATCTTCAATGTATACTTTTAGTTTCTAATTTGAAATTTCTTCTTCTTTTTTTTTTTAATTTTTCTCTTTTGCGAATATTGATTATTTATGTAGGGAGAAAAATTCTGAGTCAGTTTAATTATTCGACCTGTAAATTTCAAAGTGTTTGAATCAATAATTACCAAGGTGCTTTTTTTTTTATTATATTTAAGACTTCCATCGACAGAGCTCCGATAGCCTAATGGCTAGACCGTTGGGTTCCTAGCGCGTGGTACTGGGTTCGAGTCCCGGCCGGAAAGGAAATCTTAAATGCAAATATTTTTTTCTAATTTTATAATTCTTTTTTTTTATTTTTCCCTTTTGCGAAGTCAGTCAGTCAGTCTGACAGTCAATCAGTCAAGCACTCAGTCATTCAGTCTCAGTCAGTCAGTCCAGTCAGTCAGTCAGTTAGTCCTTCAGCCAGTCAGTCAAGCAGTCAGTCATTTAGTCTCAGTCAGTCAGTCATTCAGTCAGTCAGTCAGTCAGGCAGTCAGTCAGTCAGTCAGTCGGTCAGTCCTGTGCAGTCAGTTAGTCACTAAAGCAGTCAGTCAGTCTCAGTCAGTCAGTCAGTCAGTCAGTCCAGTCCAGTCTCAGTCAGTCAGTCAGTCAGTCTCGGTCAGTCAGTCAGTCAGTCATTCAGTCAGTCAGTCAGTCAGGCAGTCAGTCAGTCGGTCAGCCTTATTCAGTCAGTCTGTCAGTCAGTCAGTCAGTCAGCCTTATTCAGTCAGTCTGTCAGTCATCCTTATTCAGTCAGTCTGTCAGTAAGTCAGTCGGTCAGTCCTGTCCAGTCAGTTAGTCAGTCAAGCAGTCAGTCAGGTATTCAAGCAGTCAGTCAGTCAGTGTCAGTCAGTCATTTAGTCATTTAGTCAGTCAGTGAAATAGCCAGTCAGAGAGTCAAGCAGTCAGTCAGTCAGTCTCAGTCAGTCAGTTAGTCAGTCAGTCAGTCAGTCTCAGTCAGTCAGTTAGTCAGTCAGTCAGTCAGTCAGTCAGTCAGTCAGTCCAGTCTCAGTCAGTCAGGCAGTTAGTCAGTCAGTCTCGGTCAGTCAGTGAGTCAGTCAGTCAGTATCAGTCAGCCAGTGAGTCAGTCTGTCAGTCAGGCAGTATCAGTCAGGTAGTAAGACTCCGCTCGACAGAACTCCGATAGCCTAATGGCTAGACCGTTGGTCTTCCAAGCGAGTGGCCTGGGTTCGATTCCCAGCCAGAGCGAATATCTTCAATGTATATATTTCTTTTCTAATTTGAAAATTCTTTTTTTTTTCAATTTCTTTCCTTTGCAATTATTGATTATTTATGTAGGGAAGAAAATTCTGAGTCAGTTTAATTTTTCGACACGAAGATTTCAAAGTGTATAATAAACAATTACCAAGGTGCATTTTTTGTTTTTATTATATTTAAAACTCCCACCGACAGAGCTCCCATAGACTAATGGCTAGAGTGTTAGGCTTCCAAGCGAGTGGCCCTGGGTTCGAGTCCCAGCCTGAACGAAAATCTTCAATGTATACTTTTAGTTTCTAATTTGAAATTTCTTCTTCTTTTTTTTTTAATTTTTCTCTTTTGCGAATATTGATTATTTATGTAGGGAGAAAAATTCTGAGTCAGTTTAATTATTCGACCTGTAAATTTCAAAGTGTTTGAATCAATAATTACCAAGGCGCATTTTTTGTTTTTATTATATTTAAGACTTCCATCGACAGAGCTCCGATAGCCTAATGGCTAGACCGTTGGGTTCCTAGCGCGTGGTACTGGGTTCGAGTCCCGGCCGGAAAGGAAATCTTAAATGCAAATATTTTTTTCTAATTTTATAATTCTTTTTTTTTATTTTTCCCTTTTGCGAAGTCAGTCAGTCAGTCTGACAGTCAATCAGTCAAGCACTCAGTCATTCAGTCTCAGTCAGTCAGTCCAACAGTCAGTCACTCAGTCAGTCAGTTAGTCCTTCAGCCAGTCAGTCAAGCAGTCAGTCATTTAGTCTCAGTCAGTCAGTCATTCAGTCAGTCAGTCAGTCAGTCAGTCAGTCAGTCGGTCAGTCCTGTGCAGTCAGTTAGTCACTAAAGCAGTCAGTCAGTCTCAGTCAGTCAGTCTGTCAGTCAGTCCAGTCCAGTCTCAGTCAGTCAGTCAGTCAGTCTCGGTCAGTCAGTCAGTCAGTCATTCAGTCAGTCAGTCAGTCAGGCAGTCAGTCAGCCTTATTCAGCCACTCTGTCAGTCATCCTTATTCAGTCAGTCTGTCAGTCAGTCAGTCGGTCAGTCCTGTCCAGTCAGTTAGTCAGTCAAGCAGTCAGTCAGGTAGTCAAGCAGTCAGTCAGTCAGTGTCAGTCAGTCATTTAGTCATTCAGTCAGTCAGTGAAATAACCAGTCAGAGAGTCAAGCAGTCAGTCAGTCAGTCTCAGTCAGTCAGTTAGTCAGTCAGTCAGTCAGTCAGTCAGTCCAGTCTCAGTCAGTCAGGCAGTTAGTCAGTCAGTCTCGGTCAGTCAGTGAGTCAGTCAGTCAGTATCAGTCAGTCAGTGAGTCAGTCTGTCAGTCAGGCAGTATCAGTCAGGCAGTAAGACTCCGCTCGACAGAACTCCGATAGCCTAATGGCTAGACCGCTGGTCTTCCAAGCGAGTGGCCTGGGTTCGAGTCCCAGCCGGAGCGAATATCTTCAATGTATATATTTCTTTTCTAATTTGAAAATTCTTTTTTTTTTCAATTTCTTTCCTTTGCAATTATTGATTATTTATGTAGGGAAGAAAATTCTGAGTCAGTTTAATTTTTCGACACAAAGATTTCAAAATGTTTAAATAAACAATTACCAAGGTGCATTTTTTGTTTTTATTATATTTAAAACTCCCATCGACAGAGCTCCCATAGACTAATGGCTAGAGTGTTAGGCTTCCAAGCGAGTGGCCCTGGGTTCGAGTCCCAGCCTGAACGAAAATCTTCAATGTATACTTTTAGTTTCTAATTTGAAATTTCTTCTTCTTTTTTTTAATTTTTCTCTTTTGCGAATATTGATTATTTATGTAGGGAGAAAAATTCTGAGTCAGTTTAATTATTCGACCTGTAAATTTCAAAGTGTTTGAATCAATAATTACCAAGGTGCATTTTTTGTTTTTGTTATATTTAAGACTTCCATCGACAGAGCTCCAATAGCCTAATGGCTAGACCGTTGGGTTCCTAGCGCGTGGTACTGGGTTCGAGTCCCGGCCGGAACGAAAATCTTCCATGTATATATTTCTCTTCTAATGTGAAGATTCTTTTTTTTTTCAATTTCTTTCTTTTGCAAATATGGATTATTTATGTACGGAAGAAAATTCTGAGTCAGTTTAATCATTCGACCTTTAGATTTCAAAGATTTTAGATCAATAATTACTAAGGTGCATTTTTTGTTTTTATTATAATTAAGACACCGATCAACAGAGATCCGATAGTATATTGGCGAGAGCGTTGGGCTTCCATGAGTGTCGCCCTGGGTTCAAATCCCAGCCGGAAAGGAAATCTTAAATGCAAATATTTTTTTCTAATTTTATAATTCTTTTTTTTTTATTTTTCCCTTTTGCGAAGTCAGTCAGTCAGTCTGACAGTCAATCAGTCAAGCACTCAGTCATTCAGTCTCAGTCAGTCAGTCCAGTCAGTCAGTCACTCAGTCAGTCAGTTAGTCCTTCAGCCAGTCCGTCAAGCAGTCAGTCATTCAGTCTCAGTTAGTCAGTCATTCAGTCAGTCAGTCAGTCAGGCAGTCAGTCAGTCAGTCAGTCGTTCAGTCCTGTGCAGTCAGTTAGTCACTAAAGCAGTCAGTCAGTCTCAGTCAGTCAGTCAGTCAGTCAGTCAGTCCAGTCCAGTCTCAGTCAGTCAGTCAGTCAGTCTGGGTCAGTCAGTCAGTCAGTCATTCAGTCAGTCAGTCAGTCAGTCAGGCAGTCAGTCAGTCGGTCAGCCTTATTCAGTCAGTCTGTCAGTCAGTCAGTCAGTCAGCCTTATTCAGTCAGTCTGTCAGTCATACTTATTCAGTCAGTCTGTCAGTCAGTCAGTCGGTCAGTCCTGTCCAGTCAGTTAGTCAGTCAAGCAGTCAGTCAGGTAGTCAAGCAGTCAGTCAGTCAGTGTCAGTCAGTCATTTAGTCATTCAGTCAGTCAGTGAAATAGCCAGTCAGAGAGTCAAGCAGTCAGTCAGTCAGTCTCAGTCAGTCAGTTAGTCAGTCAGTCAGTCAGTCAGTCCAGTCTCAGTCAGTCAGGCAGTTAGTCAGTCAGTCTCGGTCAGTCAGTGAGTCAGTCAGTCAGTATCAGTCAGTCAGTGAGTCAGTCTGTCAGTCAGGCAGTATCAGTCAGGCAGTAAGACTCCGCTCGACAGATCTCCGATAGCCTAATGGCTAGACCGCTGGTCTTCCAAGCGAGTGGCCTGGGTTCGAGGCCCAGCCGGAGCGAATATCTTCAATGTATATATTTCTTTTCTAATTTGAAAATTCTTTTTTTTTTCAATTTCTTTCCTTTGCAATTATTGATTATTTATGTAGGGAAGAAAATTCTGAGTCAGTTTAATTTTTCGACACGAAGATTTCAAAGTGTTTAAATAAACAATTACCAAGGTGCATTTTTTGTTTTTATTATATTTAAAACTCCCACCGACAGAGCTCCCATAGACTAATGGCTAGAGTGTTAGGCTTCCAAGCGAGTGGCCCTGGGTTCGAGTCCCAGCCTGAACGAAAATCTTCAATGTATACTTTTAGTTTCTAATTTGAAATTTCTTCTTCTTTTTTTTTTAATTTTTCTCTTTTGCGAATATTGATTATTTATGTAGGGAGAAAAATTCTGAGTCAGTTTAATTATTCGACCTGTAAATTTCAAAGTGTTTGAATCAATAATTACCAAGGTGCATTTTTTGTTTTTATTATATTTAAGACTTCCATCGACAGAGCTCCGATAGCCTAATGGCTAGACCGTTGGGTTCCAAGCGCATGGTACTGGGTTCGAGTCCCGGCCGGAACGAAAATCTTCCATGTATATATTTCTCTTCTAATGTGAAGATTCTTTTTTTTTTCAATTTCTTTCTTTTGCAAATATGGATTATTTATGTACGGAAGAAAATTCTGAGTCAGTTTAATCATTCGACCTCTAGATTTCAAAGATTTTAGATCAATAATTACTAAGGTGCATTTTTTGTTTTTATTATAATTAAGACACCGATAAACAGAGATCCGATAGTATATTGGCGAGAGCGTTGGGCTTCCATGAGTGTCGCCCTGGGTTCAAATCCCAGCCGGAAAGGAAATCTTAAATGCAAATATTTTTTTCTAATTTTATAATTCTTTTTTTTTTATTTTTCCCTTTTGCGAAGTCAGTCAGTCAGTCTGACAGTCAATCAGTCAAGCACTCAGTCATTCAGTCTCAGTCAGTCAGTCCAGTCAGTCAGTCACTCAGTCAGTCAGTTAGTCCTTCAGCCAGTCCGTCAAGCAGTCAGTCATTCAGTCTCAGTTAGTCAGTCATTCAGTCAGTCAGTCAGTCAGGCAGTCAGTCAGTCAGTCAGTCGTTCAGTCCTGTGCAGTCAGTTAGTCACTAAAGCAGTCAGTCAGTCTCAGTCAGTCAGTCAGTCAGTCAGTCAGTCCAGTCCAGTCTCAGTCAGTCAGTCAGTCAGTCTCGGTCAGTCAGTCAGTCAGTCATTCAGTCAGTCAGTCAGTCAGGCAGTCAGTCAGTCGGTCAGCCTTATTCAGTCAGTCAGTCAGTCAGCCTTATTCAGTCAGTCTGTCAGTCATCCTTATTCAGTCAGTCTGTCAGTCAGTCAGTCGGTCAGTCCTGTCCAGTCAGTTAGTCAGTCAAGCAGTCAGTCAGGTAGTCAAGAAGTCAGTCAGTCAGTCAGTGAAATAGCCAGTCAGAGAGTCAAGCAGTCAGTCAGTCAGTCTCAGTCAGTCAGTCTCAGTCAGTCAGTCAGTCAGTCAGTCAGTCAGTCCAGTCTCAGTCAGTCAGGCAGTTAGTCAGTCAGTCTCGGTCAGTCAGTGAGTCAGTCAGTCAGTATCAGTCAGTCAGTGAGTCAGTCTGTCAGTCAGGCGGTATCAGTCAGGCAGTAAGACTCCGCTCGACAGAACTCCGATAGCCTAATGGCTAGACCGCTGGTCTTCCAAGCGAGTGGCCTGTGTTCGAGTCCCAGCCGGAGCGAATATCTTCAATGTATATATTTCTTTTCTAATTTGAAAATTCTTTTTTTTTCAATTTCTTTCCTTTGCAATTATTGATTATTTATGCAGGGAAGAAAATTCTGAGTCAGTTTAATTTTTCGACACGAAGATTTCAAAGTGTATAATAAACAATTACCAAGGTGCATTTTTTGTTTTTATTATATTTAAAACTCCCACCGACAGAGCTCCCATAGACTAATGGCTAGAGTGTTAGGCTTCCAAGCGAGTGGCCCTGGGTTCGAGTCCCAGCCTGAACGAAAATCTTCAATGTATACTTTTAGTTTCTAATTTGAAATTTCTTCTTCTTTTTTTTTTAATTTTTCTCTTTTGCGAATATTGATTATTTATGTAGGGAGAAAAATTCTGAGTCAGTTTAATTATTCGACCTGTAAATTTCAAAGTGTTTGAATCAATAATTACCAAGGCGCATTTTTTGTTTTTATTATATTTAAGACTTCCATCGACAGAGCTCCGATAGCCTAATGGCTAGACCGCTGGGTTCCTAACGCGTGGTACTGGGTTCGAGTCCCGGCCGGAAAGGAAATCTTAAATGCAAATGTTTTTTTCTAATTTTATAATTCTTTTTTTTTATTTTTCCCTTTTGCGAAGTCAGTCAGTCAGTCTGACAATCAATCAGTCAAGCACTCAGTCATTCAGTCTCAGTCAGTCAGTCCAGTCAGTCAGTCCAGTCAGTCAGTCAGTTAGTCCTTCAGCCAGTCAGTCAAGCAGTCAGTCATTTAGTCTCAGTCAGTCAGTCATTCAGTCAGTCAGTCAGTCAGGCAGTCAGTCAGTCAGTCAGTCGGTCAGTCCTGTGCAGTCAGTTAGTCACTAAAGCAGTCAGTCAGTCTCAGTCAGTCAGTCAGTCAGTCAGTCCAGTCCAGTCTCAGTCAGTCAGTCAGTCAGTCTCGGTCAGTCAGTCAGTCAGTCATTCAGTCAGTCAGTCAGTCAGGCAGTCAGTCAGTCGGTCAGCCTTATTCAGTCAGTCTGTCAGTCAGTCAGTCAGTCAGCCTTATTCAGTCAGTCTGTCAGTCATCCTTATTCAGTCAGTCTGTCAGTCAGTCAGTCGGTCAGTCCTGTCCAGTCAGTTAGTCAGTCAAGCAGTCAGTCAGGTATTCAAGCAGTCAGTCAGTCATTTAGTCATTCAGTCAGTCAGTGAAATAGCCAGTCAGAGAGTCAAGCAGTCAGTCAGTCAGTCTCAGTCAGTCAGTTAGTCAGTCAGTCAGTCCAGTCTCAGTCAGTCAGGCAGTTAGTCAGTCAGTCTCGGTCAGTCAGTGAGTCAGTCAGTCAGTATCAGTCAGTCAGTGAGTCAGTCTGTCAGTCAGGCAGTATCAGTCAGGCAGTAAGACTCCGCTCGACAGAACTCCGATAGCCTAATGGCTAGACCGCTGGTCTTCCAAGCGAGTGGCCTGGGTTCGAGTCCCAGCCGGAGCGAATGTCTTCAATGTATATATTTCTTTTCTAATTTGAAAATTCTTTTTTTTTTCAATTTCTTTCCTTTGCAATTATTGATTATTTATGTAGGGAAGAAAATTCTGAGTCAGTTTAATTTTTCGACACGAAGATTTCAAAGTGTTTAAATAAACAATTACCAAGGTGCATTTTTTGTTTTTATTATATTTAAAACTCCCATCGACAGAGCTCCCATAGACTAATGGCTAGAGTGTTAGGCTTCCAAGCGAGTGGCCCTGGGTTCGAGTCCCAGCCTGAACGAAAATCTTCAATGTATACTTTTAGTTTCTAATTTGAAATTTCTTCTTCTTTTTTTTTTAATTTTTCTCTTTTGCGAATATTGATTATTTATGTAGGGAGAAAAATTCTGAGTCAGTTTAATTATTCGACCTGTAAATTTCAAAGTGTTTGAATCAATAATTACCAAGGTGCATTTTTTGTTTTTATTATATTTAAGACTTCCATCGACAGAGCTCCGATAGCCTAATGGCTAGACCGTTGGGTTCCTAGCGCGTGGTACTGGGTTCGAGTCCCGGCCGGAACGAAAATCTTCCATGTATATATTTCTCTTCTAATTTGAAGATTCTTTTTTTTTTTCAATTTCTTTCTTTTGCAAATATGGATTATTTATGTACGGAAGAAAATTCTGAGTCAGTTTAATCATTCGACCTTTAGATTTCAAAGATTTTAGATCAATAATTACTAAGGTGCATTTTTTGTTTTTATTATAATTAAGACACCGATCAACAGAGATCCGATAGTATATTGGCGAGAGCGTTGGGCTTCCATGAGTGTCGCCCTGGGTTCAAATCCCAGCCGGAAAGGAAATCTTAAATGCAAATATTTTTTTCTAATTTTATAATTCTTTTTTTTTTATTTTTCCCTTTTGCGAAGTCAGTCAGTCAATCTGACAGTCAATCAGACAAGCACTCAGTCATTCAGTCTCAGTCAGTCAGTCCAGTCAGTCAGTCACTCAGTCAGTCAGTTAGTCCTTCAGCCAGTCAGTCAAGCAGTCAGTCATTTAGTCTCAGTCAGTCAGTCATTCAGTCAGTCAGTCAGTCAGGCAGTCAGTCAGTCAGTCAGTCGGTCAGTCCTGTGCAGTCAGTTAGTCACTAAAGCAGTCAGTCAGTCTCAGTCAGTCAGTCAGTCAGTCAGTCCAGTCCAGTCTCAGTCAGTCAGTCAGTCAGTCTGGGTCAGTCAGTCAGTCAGTCATTCAGTCAGTCAGTCAGTCAGGCAGTCAGTCAGTCGGTCAGCCTTATTCAGTCAGTCTGTCAGTCAGTCAGTCAGTCAGCCTTATTCAGTCAGTCTGTCAGTCATCCTTATTCAGTCAGTCTGTCAGTAAGTCAGTCGGTCAGTCCTGTCCAGTCAGTTAGTCAGTCAAGCAGTCAGTCAGGTAGTCAAGCAGTCAGTCAGTCAGTGTCAGTCAGTCATTTAGTCATTCAGTCAGTCAGTGAAATAGCCAGTCAGAGAGTCAAGCAGTCAGTCAGTCAGTCTCAGTCAGTCAGTTAGTCAGTCAGTCAGTCAGTCAGTCAGTCAGTCCAGTCTCAGTCAGTCAGGCAGTTAGTCAGTCAGTCTCGGTCAGTCAGTGAGTCAGTCAGTCAGTATCAGTCAGTCAGTGAGTCAGTCTGTCAGTCAGGCAGTATCAGTCAGGCAGTAAGACTCCGCTCGACAGATCTCCGATAGCCTAATGGCTAGACCGCTGGTCTTCCAAGCGAGTGGCCTGGGTTCGAGGCCCAGCCGGAGCGAATATCTTCAATGTATATATTTCTTTTCTAATTTGAAAATTCTTTTTCTTTTCAATTTCTTTCCTTTGCAATTATTGATTATTTATGTAGGGAAGAAAATTCTGAGTCAGTTTAATCATTCGACCTTTAGATTTCAAAGATTTTAGATCAATAATTACTAAGGTGCATTTTTTGTTTTTATTATAATTAAGACACCGATCAACAGAGATCCGATAGTATATTGGCGAGAGCGTTGGGCTTCCATGAGTGTCGCCCTGGGTTCAAATCCCAGCCGGAAAGGAAATCTTAAATGCAAATATTTTTTTCTAATTTTATAATTCTTTTTTTTTATTTTTCCCTTTTGCGAAGTCAGTCAGTCAGTCTGACAGTCAATCAGTCAAGCACTCAGTCATTCAGTCTCAGTCAGTCAGTCCAGTCAGTCAGTCACTCAGTCAGTCAGTTAGTCCTTCAGCCAGTCAGTCAAGCAGTCAGTCATTTAGTCTCAGTTAGTCAGTCATTCAGTCAGTCAGTCAGTCAGGCAGTCAGTCAGTCAGTCAGTCGTTCAGTCCTGTGCAGTCAGTTAGTCACTAAAGCAGTCAGTCAGTCTCAGTCAGTCAGTCAGTCAGTCAGTCCAGTCCAGTCTCAGTCAGTCAGTCAGTCAGTCTCGGTCAGTCAGTCAGTCAGTCATTCAGTCAGTCAGTCAGTCAGGCAGTCAGTCAGTCGGTCAGCCTAATTCAGTCAGTCTGTCAGTCAGTCAGTCAGTCAGCCTTATTCAGTCAGTCTCTCAGTCATCCTTATTCAGTCAGTCTGTCAGTCAGTCAGTCGGTCAGTCCTGTCCAGTCAGTTAGTCAGTCAAGCAGTCAGTCAGGTAGTCAAGAAGTCAGTCAGTCAGTGAAATAGCCAGTCAGAGAGTCAAGCAGTCAGTCAGTCAGTCTCAGTCAGTCAGTCTCAGTCAGTCAGTCAGTCAGTCAGTCAGTCAGTCCAGTCTCAGTCAGTCAGGCAGTTAGTCAGTCAGTCTCGGTCAGTCAGTGAGTCAGTCAGTCAGTATCAGTCAGTCAGTGAGTCAGTCTGTCAGTCAGGCGGTATCAGTCAGGCAGTAAGACTCCGCTCGACAGAACTCCGATAGCCTAATGGCTAGACCGCTGGTCTTCCAAGCGAGTGGCCTGTGTTCGAGTCCCAGCCGGAGCGAATATCTTCAATGTATATATTTCTTTTCTAATTTGAAAATTCTTTTTTTTTTTCAATTTCTTTCCTTTGCAATTATTGATTATTTATGTAGGGAAGAAAATTCTGAGTCAGTTTAATTTTTCGACACAAAGATTTCAAAGTGTTTAAATAAACAATTACCAAGGTGCATTTTTTGTTTTTATTATATTTAAAACTCCAACCGACAGAGCTTCCATAGACTAATGGCTAGAGTGTTAGGCTTCCAAGCGAGTGGCCCTGGGTTCGAGTCCCAGCCTGAACGAAAATCTTCAATGTATACTTTTAGTTTCTAATTTGAAATTTCTTCTTCTTTTTTTTTTAATTTTTCTCTTTTGCGAATATTGATTATTTATGTAGGGAGAAAAATTCTGAGTCAGTTTAATTATTCGACCTGTAAATTTCAAAGTGTTTGAATCAATAATTACCAAGGTGCATTTTTTGTTTTTATTATATTTAAGACTTCCATCGACAGAGCTCCGATAGCCTAATGGCTAGACCGTTGGGTTCCTAGCGCGAGGTACTGGGTTCGAGTCCCGGCCGGAAAGGAAATCTTAAATGCAAATATTTTTTTCTAATTTTATAATTCTTTTTTTTTATTTTTCCCTTTTGCGAAGTCAGTCAGTCAGTCTGACAGTCAATCAGTCATGCACTCAGTCATTCAGTCTCAGTCAGTCAGTCCAGTCAGTCAGTCACTCAGTCAGTCAGTTAGTCCTTCAGCCAGTCAGTCAAGCAGTCAGTCATTTAGTCTCAGTCAGTCAGTCATTCAGTCAGTCAGTCAGTCAGGCCGTCAGTCAGTCAGTCAGTCGGTCAGTCCTGTGCAGTCAGTTAGTCACTAAAGCAGTCAGTCAGTCTCAGTCAGTCAGTCCAGTCCAGTCTCAGTCAGTCAGTCAGTCAGTCTCGGTCAGTCAGTCAGTCAGTCATTCAGTCAGTCAGTCAGTCAGGCAGTCAGTCAGTCGGTCAGCCTGATTCAGTCAGTCTGTCAGTCAGTCAGTCAGTCAGCCTTATTCAGTCAGTCTGTCAGTCATCCTTATTCAGTCAGTCTGTCAGTCAGTCAGTCGGTCAGTCCTGTCCAGTCAGTTAGTCAGTCAAGCAGTCAGTCAGGTAGTCAAGCAGTCAGTCAGTCAGTGTCAGTCAGTCATTTAGTCATTCAGTCAGTCAGTGAAATAGCCAGTCAGAGAGTCAAGCAGTCAGTCAGTCAGTCTCAGTCAGTCAGTTAGTCAGTCAGTCAGTCAGTCAGTCAGTCGGTCAGTCCTGTGCAGTCAGTTAGTCACTAAAGCAGTCAGTCAGTCTCAGTCAGTCAGTCAGTCAGTCCAGTCCAGTCTCAGTCAGTCAGTCAGTCAGTCTCGGTCAGTCAGTCAGTCAGTCATTCAGTCAGTCAGTCAGTCAGGCAGTCAGTCAGTCGGTCAGCCTTATTCAGTCAGTCTGTCAGTCAGTCTGTCAGTCATCCTTATTCAGTCAGTCTGTCAGTCAGTCAGTCGGTCAGTCCTGTCCAGTCAGTTAGTCAGTCAAGCAGTCAGTCAGGTAGTCAAGCAGTCAGTCAGTCAGTGTCAGTCAGTCATTTAGTCATTCAGTCAGTCAGTGAAATAGCCAGTCAGAGAGTCAAGCAGTCAGTCAGTCCGTCTCAGTCAGTCAGTTAGTCAGTCAGTCAGTCAGTCAGTCAGTCAGTCAGTCCAGTCTCAGTCAGTCAGGCAGTTAGTCAGTCAGTCTCGGTCAGTCAGTGAGTCAGTCAGTCAGTATCAGTCAGTCAGTGAGTCAGTCTGTCAGTCAGGCAGTATCAGTCAGGCAGTAAGACTCCGCTCGACAGAACTCCGATAGCCTAATGGCTAGACCGCTGGTCTTCCAAGCGAGTGGCCTGGGTTCGAGTCCCAGCCGGAGCGAATATCTTCAATGTATATATTTCTTTTCTAATTTGAAAATTCTTTTTTTTTTCAATTTCTTTCCTTTGCAATTATTGATTATTTATGTAGGGAAGAAAATTCTGAGTCAGTTTAATTTTTCGACACGAAGATTTCAAAGTGTTTAAATAAACAATTACCAAGGTGCATTTTTTGTTTTTATTATATTTAAAACTCCCACCGACAGAGCTCCCATAGACTAATGGCTAGAGTGTTAGGCTTCCAAGCGAGTGGCCCTGGGTTCGAGTCCCAGCCTGAACGAAAATCTTCAATGTATACTTTTAGTTTCTAATTTGAAATTTCTTCTTCTTTTTTTTTTTAATTTTTCTCTTTTGCGAATATTGATTATTTATGTAGGGAGAAAAATTCTGAGTCAGTTTAATTATTCGACCTGTAAATTTCAAAGTGTTTGAATCAATAATTACCAAGGTGCATTTTTTGTTTTTATTATATTTAAGACTTCCATCGACAGAGCTCCGATAGCCTAATGGCTAGACCGTTGGGTTCCTAGCGCGTGGTACTGGGTTCGAGTCCCGGCCGGAAAGGAAATCTTAAATGCAAATATTTTTTTCTAATTTTATAATTCTTTTTTTTTATTTTTCCCTTTTGCGAAGTCAGTCAGTCAGTCTGACAGTCAATCAGTCAAGCACTCAGTCATTCAGTCTCAGTCAGTCAGTCCAGTCAGTCAGTCACTCAGTCAGTCAGTTAGTCCTTCAGCCAGTCAGTCAAGCAGTCAGTCATTTAGTCTCAGTCAGTCAGTCATTCAGTCAGTCAGTCAGTCAGGCCGTCAGTCAGTCAGTCAGTCGGTCAGTCCTGTGCAGTCAGTTAGTCACTAAAGCAGTCAGTCAGTCTCAGTCAGTCAGTCAGTCAGTCAGTCCAGTCCAGTCTCAGTCAGTCAGTCAGTCAGTCTCGGTCAGTCAGTCAGTCAGTCATTCAGTCAGTCAGGCAGTCAGTCAGTCGGTCAGCCTTATTCAGTCAGTCTGTCAGTCAGTCAGTCGGTCAGCCTTATTCAGTCAGTCTGTCAGTCAGTCAGTCAGTCAGCCTTATTCAGTCAGTCTGTCAGTCATCCTTATTCAGTCAGTCTGTCAGTCAGTCAGTCGGTCAGTCCTGTCCAGTCAGTTAGTCAGTCAAGCAGTCAGTCAGGTAGTCAAGCAGTCAGTCAGTCAGTGTCAGTCAGTCATTTAGTCATTCAGTCAGTCAGTGAAATAGCCAGTCAGAGAGTCAAGCAGTCAGTCAGTCAGTCTCAGTCAGTCAGTTAGTCAGTCAGTCAGTCAGTCAGTCAGTCAGTCCAGTCTCAGTCAGTCAGGCAGTTAGTCAGTCAGTCTCGGTCAGTCAGTGAGTCACTCACTCAGTATCAGTCAGTGAGTCAGTCTGTCAGTCAGGCAGTATCAGTCAGGCAGTAAGACTCCGCTCGACAGAACTCCGATAGCCTAATGGCTAGACCGCTGGTCTTCCAAGCGAGTGGCCTGGGTTCGAGTCCCAGCCGGAGCGAATATCTTCAATGTATATATTTCTTTTCTAATATGAAATTTTTTTTTTTTTTCAATTTCTTTCCTTTGCAATTATTGATTATTTATGTAGGGAAGAAAATTCTGAGTCAGTTTAATTTTTCGACACGAAGATTTCAAAGTGTTTAAATAAACAATTACCAAGGTGCATTTTTTGTTTTTATTATATTTAAAACTCCCACCGACAGAGCTCCCATAGACTAATGGCTAGAGTGTTAGGCTTCCAAGCGAGTGGCCCTGGGTTCGAGTCCCAGCCTGAACGAAACTCTTCAATGTATACTTTTAGTTTCTAATTTGAAATTTCTTCTTCTTTTTTTTAATTTTTCTCTTTTGCGAATATTGATTATTTATGTAGGGAGAAAAATTCTGAGTCAGTTTAATTATTCGACCTGTAAATTTCAAAGTGTTTGAATCAATAATTACCATGGTGCATTTTTTGTTTTTATTATATTTAAGACTTCCATCGCCAGAGCTCCGATAGCCAAATGGCTAGACCGTTGGGTTCCTAGCGCGTGGTACTGGGTTCGAGTCCCGGCCGGAAAGGAAATCTTAAATGCAAATATTTTTTTCTAATTTTATAATTCTTTTTTTTTATTTTTCCCTTTTGCGAAGTCAGTCAGTCAGTCTGACAGTCAATCAGTCAAGCACTCAGTCATTCAGTCTCAGTCACTCAGTCCAGTCAGTCAGTCACTCAGTCAGTCAGTTAGTCCTTCAGCCAGTCAGTCAAGCAGTCAGTCATTTAGTCTCAGTCACTCATTCAGTCAGTCAGTCAGTCAGGCAGTCAGTCAGTCAGTCAGTCGGTCAGTCCTGTGCAGTCAGTTAGTCACTAAAGCAGTCAGTCAGTCTCAGTCAGTCAGTCAGTCAGTCAGTCCAGTCCAGTCTCAGTCAGTCAGTCAGTCAGTCTCGGTCAGTCAGTCAGTCAGGCAGTCAGTCAGTCGGTCAGCCTTATTCAGTCAGTCTGTCAGTCAGTCTGTCAGTCATCCTTATTCAGTCAGTCTGTCAGTCAGTCAGTCGGTCAGTCCTGTCCAGTCAGTTAGTCAGTCAAGCAGTCAGTCAGGTAGTCAAGCAGTCAGTCAGTCAGTGTCAGTCAGTCATTTAGTCATTCAGTCAGTCAGTGAAATAGCCAGTCAGAGAGTCAAGCAGTCAGTCAGTCAGTCTCAGTCAGTCAGTCAGTCAGTCAGTCAGTCAGTCAGTCCAGTCTCAGTCAGTCAGGCAGTTAGTCAGTCAGTCTCGGTCAGTCAGTCAGTATCAGTCAGTCAGTGAGTCAGTCTGTCAGTCAGGCAGTATCAGTCAGGCAGTAAGACTCCGCTCGACAGAACTCCGATAGCCTAATGGCTAGACCGCTGGTCTTCAGGGCGAGTGGCCTGGGTTCGAGTCCCAGCCGGAGCGAATATCTTCAATGTATATATTTCTTTTCTAATTTGAAAATTCTTTTTTTTTTCAATTTCTTTCCTTTGCAATTATTGATTATTTATGTAGGGAAGAAAATTCTGAGTCAGTTTAATTTTTCGACACGAAGATTTCAAAGTGTTTAAATAAACAATTACCAAGGTGCATTTTTTGTTTTTATTATATTTAAAACTCCCACCGAGAGAGCTCCCATAGACTAATGGCTAGAGTGTTAGGCTTCCAAGCGAGTGGCCCTGGGTTCGAGTCCCAGCCTGAACGAAAATCTTCAATGTATACTTTTAGTTTCTAATTTGAAATTTCTTCTTCTTTTTTTTTTAATTTTTCTCTTTTGCGAATATTGATTATTTATGTAGGGAGAAAAATTCTGAGTCAGTTTAATTATTCGACCTGTAAATTTCAAAGTGTTTGAATCAATAATTACCAAGGTGCATTTTTTGTTTTTATTATATTTAAGACTTCCATCGACAGAGCTCCGATAGCCTAATGGCTAGACCGTTGGGTTCCTAGCGCGTGGTACTGGGTTCGAGTCCCGGCCGGAAAGGAAATCTTAAATGCAAATATTTTTTTCTAATTTTATAATTCTTTTTTTTTATTTTTCCCTTTTGCGAAGTCAGTCAGTCAGTCTGACAGTCAATCAGTCAGGCACTCAGTCATTCAGTCTCAGTCAGTCAGTTCAGTCACTCAGTCAGTCAGTTAGTCCTTTAGCCAGTCAGTCAAGCAGTCAGTCATTTAGTCTCAGTCAGTCAGTCATTCAGTCAGTCAGTCAGGCAGTCAGTCAGTCAGTCAGTCAGTCGGTCAGTCCTGTGCAGTCAGTTAGTCACTAAAGCAGTCAGTCAGTCTCAGTCAGTCAGTCAGTCAGTCAGTCCAGTCCAGTCTCAGTCAGTCAGTCAGTCAGTCTCGGTCAGTCAGTCAGTCAGTCATTCAGTCAGTCAGTCAGTCAGGCAGTCAGTCAGTCGGTCAGCCTTATTCAGTCAGTCTGTCAGTCAGTCAGTCAGTCAGCCTTATTCAGTCAGTCTGTCAGTCATCCTTATTCAGTAAGTCTGTCAGTCAGTCAGTCGGTCAGTCCTGTCCAGTCAGTTAGTCAGTCAAGCAGTCAGTCAGGTAGTCAAGCAGTCAGTCAGTGTCAGTCAGTCATTTAGTCATTCAGTCAGTCAGTGAAATAGCCAGTCAGAGAGTCAAGCAGTCAGTCAGTCAGTCTCAGTCAGTCAGTTATTCAGTCAGTCAGTCAGTCAGTCAGTCCAGTCTCAGTCAGTCAGGCAGTTAGTCAGTCAGTCTCGGTCAGTCAGTGAGTCAGTCAGTCAGTGAGTCAGTCTGTCAGTCAGGCAGTATCAGTCAGGCAGTAAGACTCCGCTCGACAGAACTCCGATAGCCTAATGGCTAGACCGCTGGTCTTCCAAGCGAGTGGCCTGGGTTCGAGTCCCAGCCGGAGCGAATATCTTCAATGTATATATTTCTTTTCTAATATGAAAAATTTTTTTTTTTCAATTTCTTTCCTTTGCAATTATTGATTATTTATATAGGGAAGAAAATTCTGAGTCAGTTTAATTTTTCGACACAAAGATTTCAAAGTGTTTAAATAAACAATTTCCAAGGTGCATTTTTTGTTTTTATTATATTTAAAACTTCCACCGACAGAGCTCCCATAGACTAATGGCTAGAGTGTTAGGCTTCCAAGCGAGTGGCCCTGGGTTCGAGTCCCAGCCTGAACGAAAATCTTCAATGTATACTTTTAGTTTCTAATTTGAAATTTCTTCTTCTTTTTTTTTTAATTTTTCTCTTTTGCGAATATTGATTATTTATGTAGGGAGAAAAATTCTGAGTCAGTTTAATTATTCGACCTGTAAATTTCAAAGTGTTTGAATCAATAATTACCAAGGTGCATTTTTTGTTTTTATTATATTTAAGACTTCGATCGACAGAGCTCCGATAGCCAAATGGCTAGACCGTTGGGTTCCTAGCGCGTGGTACTGGGTTCGAGTCCCGGCCGGAAAGGAAATCTTAAATGCAAATATTTTTTTCTAATTTTATAATTCTTTTTTTTTTATTTTTCCCTTTTGCGAAGTCAGTCAGTCAGTCTGACAGTCAATCAGTCAAGCACTCAGTCATTCAGTCTCAGTCAGTCAGTCCCGTCAGTCAGTCACTCAGTCAGTCAGTTAGTCCTTCAGCCAGTCAGTCAAGCAGTCAGTCATTTAGTCTCAGTCAGTCATTCAGTCAGTCAGTCAGTCAGGCAGTCAGTCAGTCAGTCAGTCGGTCAGTCCTGTGCAGTCAGTTAGTCACTAAAGCAGTCAGTCAGTCTCAGTCAGTCAGTCAGTCAGTCAGTCCAGTCCAGTCTCAGTCAGTCAGTCAGTCAGTCTCGGTCAGTCAGTCAGTCAGTCATTCAGTCAGTCAGTCAGTCAGGCAGTCAGTCAGTCGGTCAGCCTTATTCAGTCAGTCTGTCAGTCAGTCTGTCAGTCATCCTTATTCAGTCAGTCTGTCAGTCAGTCAGTCGGTCAGTCCTGTCCAGTCAGTTAGTCAGTCAAGCAGTCAGTCAGGTAGTCAAGCAGTCAGTCAGTCAGTGTCAGTCAGTCATTTAGTCATTCAGTCAGTCAGTGAAATAGCCAGTCAGAGAGTCAAGCAGTCAGTCAGTCAGTCTCAGTCAGTCAGTCAGTCAGTCAGTCAGTCAGTCAGTCCAGTCTCAGTCAGTCAGGCAGTTAGTCAGTCAGTCTCGGTCAGTCAGTGAGTCAGTCAGTCAGTATCAGTCAGTCAGTGAGTCAGTCTGTCAGTCAGGCAGTATCAGTCAGGCAGTAAGACTCCGCTCGACAGAACTCCGACAGCCTAATGGCTAGACCGCTGGTCTTCAGGGCGAGTGGCCTGGGTTCGAGTCCCAGCCGGAGCGAATATCTTCAATGTATATATTTCTTTTCTAATTTGAAAATTCTTTTTTTTTTCAATTTCTTTCCTTTGCAATTATTGATTATTTATGTAGGGAAGAAAATTCTGAGTCAGTTTAATTTTTCGACACGAAGATTTCAAAGTGTTTAAATAAACAATTACCAAGGTGCATTTTTTGTTTTTATTATATTTAAAACTCTCACCGACAGAGCTCCCATAGACTAATGGCTAGAGTGTTAGGCTTCCAAGCGAGTGGCCCTGGGTTCGAGTCCCAGCCTGAACGAAAATCTTCAATGTATACTTTTAGTTTCTAATTTGAAATTTCTTCTTCTTTTTTTTTTAATTTTTCTCTTTTGCGAATATTGATTATTTATGTAGGGAGAAAAATTCTGAGTCAGTTTAATTATTCGACCTATAAATTTCAAAGTGTTTGAATCAATAATTACCAAGGTGCATTTTTTGTTTTTATTATATTTAAGACTTCCATCGACAGAGCTCCGATAGCCTAATGGCTAGACCGTTGGGTTCCTAGCGCGTGGTACTGGGTTCGAGTCCCGGCCGGAAAGGAAATCTTAAATGCAAATATTTTTTTCTAATTTTATAATTCTTTTTTTTATTTTTCCCTTTTGCGAAGTCAGTCAGTCAGTCTGACAGTCAATCAGTCAAGCACTCAGTCATTCAGTCTCAGTCAGTCAGTCCAGTCAGTCAGTCACTCAGTCAGTCAGTTAGTCCTTCAGCCAGTCAGTCAAGCAGTCAGTCATTTAGTCTCAGTCAGTCAGTCATTCAGTCAGTCAGTCAGTCAGGCCGTCAGTCAGTCAGTCAGTCGGTCAGTCCTGTGCAGTCAGTTAGTCACTAAAGCAGTCAGTCAGTCTCAGTCAGTCAGTCAGTCAGTCAGTCCAGTCCAGTCTCAGTCAGTCAGTCTCGGTCAGTCAGTCAGTCAGTCATTCAGTCAGTCAGGCAGTCAGTCAGTCGGTCAGCCTTATTCAGTCAGTCTGTCAGTCAGTCAGTCAGTCAGCCTTATTCAGTCAGTCTGTCAGTCATCCTTATTCAGTCAGTCTGTCAGTCAGTCAGTCGGTCAGTCCTGTCCAGTCAGTTAGTCAGTCAAGCAGTCAGTCAGGTAGTCAAGCAGTCAGTCAGTCAGTGTCAGTCAGTCATTTAGTCATTCAGTCAGTCAGTGAAATAGCCAGTCAGAGAGTCAAGCAGTCAGTCAGTCAGTCTCAGTCAGTCAGTTAGTCAGTCAGTCAGTCAGTCAGTCAGTCAGTCCAGTCTCAGTCAGTCAGGCAGTTAGTCAGTCAGTCTCGGTCAGTCAGTGAGTCAGTCAGTCAGTATCAGTCAGTGAGTCAGTCTGTCAGTCAGGCAGTATCAGTCAGGCAGTAAGACTCCGCTCGACAGAACTCCGATAGCCTAATGGCTAGACCGCTGGTCTTCCAAGCGAGTGGATTGGGTTCGAGTCCCAGCCGGAGCGAATATCTTCAATGTATATATTTCTTTTCTAATATGAAAAATTTTTTTTTTTCAATTTCTTTCCTTTGCAATTATTGATTATTTATGTAGGGAAGAAAATTCTGAGTCAGTTTAATTTTTCGACACGAAGATTTCAAAGTGTTTAAATAAACAATTACCAAGGTGCATTTTTTGTTTTTATTATATTTAAAACTCCCACCGACAGAGCTCCCATAGACTAATGGCTAGAGTGTTAGGCTTCCAAGCGAGTGGCCCTGGGTTCGAGTCCCAGCCTGAACGAAAATCTTCAATGTATACTTTTAGTTTCTAATTTGAAATTTCTTCTTCTTTTTTTTTAATTTTTCTCTTTTGCGAATATTGATTATTTATGTAGGGAGAAAAATTCTGAGTCAGTTTAATTATTCGACCTGTAAATTTCAAAGTGTTTGAATCAATAATTACCAAGGTGCATTTTTTGTTTTTATTATATTTAAGACTTCCATCGACAGAGCTCCGATAGCCTAATGGCTAGACCGTTGGGTTCCTAGCGCGTGGTACTGGGTTCGAGTCCCGGCCGGAAAGGAAATCTTAAATGCAAATATTTTTTTCTAATTTTATAATTCTTTTTTTTTTTATTTTTCCCTTTTGCGAAGTCAGTCAGTCAGTCTGACAGTCAATCAGTCAAGCACTCAGTCATTCAGTCTCAGTCAGTCAGTCCAGTCAGTCACTCACTCAGTCAGTCAGTTAGTCCTTCAATCAGTCAGTCAAGCAGTCAGTCATTTAGTCTCAGTCAGTCAGTCATTCAGTCAGTCAGTCAGGCAGTCAGTCCAGTCCAGTCTCAGTCAGTCAGTCAGTCAGTCTCGGTCAGTCAGTCAGTCAGTCATTCAGTCAGTCAGTCAGTCAGGCAGTCAGTCAGTCGGTCAGCCTTATTCAGTCAGTCTGTCAGTCAGTCAGTCAGTCAGCCTTATTCAGTCAGTCTGTCAGTCATCCATATTCAGTCAGTCTGTCAGTCAGTCAGTCGGTCAGTCCTGTCCAGTCAGTTAGTCAGTCAAGCAGTCAGTCAGTCAGTGTCAGTCAGTCATTTAGTCATTCAGTCAGTCAGTGAAATAGCCAGTCAGAGAGTCAAGCAGTCAGTCAGTCAGTCTCAGTCAGTCAGTTAGTCAGTCAGTCAGTCAGTCAGTCAGTCAGTCCAGTCTCAGTCAGTCAGGCAGTTAGTCAGTCAGTCTCGGTCAGTCAGTGAGTCAGTCAGTCAGTATCAGTCACTCAGTGAGTCAGTCTGTCAGTCAGGCAGTATCAGTCAGGCAGTAAGACTCCGCTCGACAGAACTCCGATAGCCTAATGGCTAGACCGCTGGTCTTCCAAGCGAGTGGCCTGGGTTCGAGTCCCAGCCGGAGCGAATATCTTCAATGTATATATTTCTTTTCTAATTTGAAAATTCTTTTTTTTTTTTCAATTTCTTTCCTTTGCAATTATTGATTATTTATGTAGGGAAGAAAATTCTGAGTCAGTTTAATTTTTCGACACGAAGATTTCAAAGTGTTTAAATAAACAATTACCAAGGTGCATTTTTTGTTTTTATTATATTTAAAACTCCCACCGACAGAGCTCCCAGAGACTAATGGCTAGAGTGTTAGGCTTCCAAGCGAGTGGCCCTGGGTTCGAGTCCCAGCCTGAACGAAAATCTTCAATGTATGCTTTTAGTTTCTAATTTGAAATTTCTTCTTCTTTTTTTTTTTAATTTTTCTCTTTTGCGAATATTGATTATTTATGTAGGGAGAAAAATTCTGAGTCAGTTTAATTATTCGACCTGTAAATTTCAAAGTGTTTGAATCAATAATTACCAAGGTGCATTTTTTGTTTTTATTATATTTAAGACTTCCATCGACAGAGCTCCGATAGCCTAATGGCTAGACCGTTGGGTTCCAAGCGCGTGGTACTGGGTTCGAGTCCCGGCCGGAACGAAAATCTTCCATGTATATATTTCTCTTCTAATTTGAAGATTCTTTTTTTTTTCAATTTCTTTCTTTTGCAAATATGGATTATTTATGTACGGAAGAAAATTCTGAGTCAGTTTAATCATTCGACCTTTAGATTTCAAAGATTTTAGATCAATAATTACTAAGGTGCATTTTTTGTTTTTATTATAATTAAGACACCGATCAACAGAGATCCGATTGTATATTGGCGAGAGCGTTGGGCTTCCATGAGTGTCGCCCTGGGTTCAAATCCCAGCCGGAAAGGAAATCTTAAATGCAAATATTTTTTTCTAATTTTATAATTCTTTTTTTTATTTTTCCCTTTTGCGAAGTCAGTCAGTCAGTCTGACAGTCAATCAGTCAAGCACTCAGTCATTCAGTCTCAGTCAGTCACTCAGTCAGTCAGTTAGTCCTTCAGCCAGTCAGTCAAGCAGTCAGTCATTTAGTCTCAGTCAGTCAGTCAGTCAGGCAGTCAGTCAGTCAGTCAGTCGGTCAGTCCTGTGCAGTCAGTTAGTCACTAAAGCAGTCAGTCAGTCTCAGTCAGTCAGTCAGTCAGTCAGTCCAGTCCAGTCTCAGTCAGTCAGTCAGTCAGTCTCGGTCAGTCAGTCAGTCAGTCATTCAGTCAGTCAGTCAGTCAGTCAGTCGGTCAGCCTTATTCAGTCAGTCTGTCAGTCAGTCAGTCAGTCAGCCTTATTCAGTCAGTCTGTCAGTCATCCTTATTCAGTCAGTCTGTCAGTCAGTCAGTCGGTCAGTCCTGTCCAGTCAGTTAGTCAGTCAAGCAGTCAGTCAGGTAGTCAAGCAGTCAGTCAGTCAGTCTCAGTCAGTCAGTTAGTCAGTCAGTCAGTCAGTCAGTCAGTCAGTCCAGTCTCAGTCAGTCAGGCAGTTAGTCAGTCAGTCTCGGTCAGTCAGTGAGTCAGTCAGTCAGTATCAGTCAGTCAGTGAGTCAGTCTGTCAGTCAGGCACTATCAGTCAGGCAGTAAGACTCCGCTCGACAGAACTCCGATAGCCTAATGGCTAGACCGCTGGTCTTCCAAGCGAGTGGCCTGGGTTCGAGTCCCAGCCGGAGCGAATATCTTCAATGTATATATTTCTTTTCTAATTTGAAAATTCTTTTTTTTTTCAATTTCTTTCCTTTGCAATTATTGATTATTTATGTAGGGAAGAAAATTCTGAGTCAGTTTAATTTTTCGACACGAAGATTTCAAAGTGTTTAAATAAACAATTACCAAGGTGCATTTATTGTTTTTATTATATTTAAAACTCCCACCGACAGAGCTCCCATAGACTAATGGCTAGAGTGTTAGGCTTCCAAGCGAGTGGCCCTGGGTTCGAGTACCAGCCTGAACGAAAATCTTCAATGTATACTTTTAGTTTCTAATTTGAAATTTCTTCTTCTTTTTTTTTTTTTTAAATTTCTCTTTTGCGAATATTGATTATTTATGTAGGGAGAAAAATTCTGAGTCAGTTTAATTATTCGACCTGTAAATTTCAAAGTGTTTGAATCAATAATTACCAAGGTGCATTTTTTGTTTTTATTATATTTAAGACTTCCATCGACAGAGCTCCGATAGCCTAATGGCTAGACTGTTGGGTTCCTAGCGCGTGGTACTGGTTTCGAGTCCCGGCCGGAAAGGAAATCTTAAATGCAAATATTTTTTTTCTAATTTTATAATTCTTTTTTTTTTATTTTTCCCTTTTGCGAAGTCAGTCAGTCAGTCTGACAGTCAATCAGTCAAGCACTCAGTCATTCAGTCTCAGTCAGTCAGTCCAGTCAGTCAGTTAGTCCTTCAGCCAGTCAGTCAAGCAGTCAGTCATTTAGTGTCAGTCAGTCAGTCATTCAGTCAGTCAGTCAGTCAGGCAGTCAGTCAGTCAGTCAGTCGGTCAGTCCTGTGCAGTCAGTTAGTCACTAAAGCAGTCAGTCAGTCTCAGTCAGTCAGTCAGTCCGTCTCGGTTAGTCTCGGTCAGTCAGTCATTCAGTCAGTCAGTCAGTCAGGCAGTCAGTCAGATAGCCTTATTTAGTCAGTCTGTCAGTCATCCTTATTCAGTCAGTCTGTCAGTCAGTCAGTCGGTCAGTCCTGTCCAGTCAGTTAGTCAGTCAAGCAGTCAGTCAGGTAGTCAAGCAGTCAGTCAGTCAGTGTCAGTCAGTCATTTAGTCATTCAGTCAGTCAGTGAAATAGCCAGTCAGAGAGTCAAGCAGTCAGTCAGTCAGTCTCAGTCAGTCAGTTAGTCAGTCAGTCAGTCAGTCAGTCAGTCAGTCAGTCCAGTCTCAGTCAGTCAGGCAGTTAGTCAGTCAGTCTCGGTCAGTCAGTGAGTCAGTCAGTCAGTATCAGTCAGTCAGTGAGTCAGTCTGTCAGTCAGGCAGTATCAGTCAGACAGTAAGACTCCGCTCGACAGAACTCCGATAGCCTAATGGCTAGACCGCTGGTCTTCCAAGCGAGTGGCCTGGGTTCGAGTCCCAGCCGGAGCGAATATCTTCAATGTATATATTTCTTTTCTAATTTGAAAATTCTTTTTTTTTTCAATTTCTTTCCTTTGCAATTATTGATTATTTATGTAGGGAAGAAAATTCTGAGTCAGTTTAATTTTTCGACACGAAGATTTCAAAGTGTTTAAATAAACAATTACCAAGGTGCATTTTTTGTTTTTATTATATTTAAAACTCCCACCGACAGAGCTCCCATAGACTAATGGCTGGAGTGTTAGGCTTCCAAGCGAGTGGCCCTGGGTTCGAGTCCCAGCCTGAACGAAAATCTTCAATGTATACTTTTAGTTTCTAATTTGAAATTTCTTCTTCTTTTTTTTTTAATTTTTCTCTTTTGCGAATATTGATTATTTATGTAGGGAGAAAAATTCTGAGTCAGTTTAATTATTCGACCTGTAAATTTCAAAGTGTTTGAATCAATAATTACCAAGGTGCATTTTTTGTTTTTATTATATTTAAGACTTCCATCGACAGAGCTCCGATAGCCTAATGGCTAGACCGTTGGGTTCCAAGCGCGTGGTACTGGGTTCGAGTCCCGGCCGGAACGAAAATCTTCCATGTATATATTTCTCTTCTAATTTGAAGACTCTTTTTTTTTTCAATTTCTTTCTTTTGCAAATATGGATTATTTATGTACGGAAGAAAATTCTGAGTCAGTTTAATCATTCGACCTTTAGATTTCAAAGATTTTAGATCAATAATTACTAAGGTGCATTTTTTGTTTTTATTATAATTAAGACACCGATCCACAGAGATCCGATAGTATATTGGCGAGAGCGTTGGGCTTCCATGAGTGTCGCCCTGGGTTCAAATCCCAGCCGGAAAGGAAATCTTAAATGCAAATATTTTTTTCTAATTTTATAATTCTTTTTTTTTATTTTTCCCTTTTGCGAAGTCAGTCAGTCAATCTGACAGTCAATCAGTCAAGCACTCAGTCATTCAGTCTCAGTCAGTCAGTCCAGTCAGTCAGTCACTCAGTCAGTCAGTTAGTCCTTCAGCCAGTCAGTCAAGCAGTCAGTCATTTAGTCTCAGTCAGTCAGTCATTCAGTCAGTCAGTCAGTCAGGCAGTCAGTCAGTCAGTCAGTCGGTCAGTCCTGTGCAGTCAGTCAGTCAGTCAGTTGGTCAGTCCTGTGCAGTCAGTCAGTCAGTCAGTCAGTCCAGTCCAGTCTCAGTCAGTCAGTCAGTCAGTCTCGGTCAGTCAGTCAGTCAGTCATTCAGTCAGTCAGTCAGTCAGGCTGTCAGTCAGTCGGTCAGCCTTATTCAGTCAGTCTGTCAGTCAGTCAGTCAGTCAGCCTTATTCAGTCAGTCTGTCAGTCATCCTTATTCAGTCAGTCTGTCAGTCAGTCAGTCGGTCAGTCCTGTCCAGTCAGTTAGTCAGTCAAGCAGTCAGTCAGGTAGTCAAGCAGTCAGTCAGTCAGTGTCAGTCAGTCATTTAGTCATTCAGTCAGTCAGTGAAATAGCCAGTCAGAGAGTCAAGCAGTTAGTCAGTCAGTCTCGGTCAGTCAGTGAGTCAGTCAGTCAGTATCAGTCAGTCAGTGAGTCAGTCTGTCAGTCAGGCAGTATCAGTCAGGCAGTAAGACTCCGCTCGACAGAACTCCGATAGCCTAATGGCTAGACCGCTGGTCTTCCAAGCGAGTGGCCTGGGTTCGAGTCCCAGCCGGAGCGAATATCTTCAATGTATATATTTCTTTTCTAATGTGAAAATTCTTTTTTTTTTTCAATTTCTTTCCTTTGCAATTATTGATTATTTATGTAGGGAAGAAAATTCTGAGTCAGTTTAATTTTTCGACACGAAGATTTCAAAGTGTTTAAATAAACAATTACCAAGGTGCATTTTTTGTTTTTATTATATTTAAAACTCCCACCGACAGAGCTCCCATAGACTAATGGCTAGAGTGTTAGGCTTCCAAGCGAGTGGCCCTGGGTTCGAGTCCCAGCCTGAACGAAAATCTTCAATGTATACTTTTAGTTTCTAATTTGAAATTTCTTCTTCTTTTTTTTTTAATTTTTCTCTTTTGCGAATATTGATTATTTATGTAGGGAGAAAAATTCTGAGTCAGTTTAATTATTCGACCTCTAAATTTCAAAGTGTTTGAATCAATAATTACCAAGGTGCATTTTTTGTTTTTATTATATTTAAGACTTCCATCGACAGAGCTCCGATAGCCTAATGGCTAGACCGTTGGGTTCCAAGCGCGTGGTACTGGGTTCGAGTCCCGGCCGGAACGAAAATCTTTCATGTATATATTTCTCTTCTAATTTGAAGATTCTTTTTTTTTTCAATTTCTTTCTTTTGCAAATATGGATTATTTATGTACGGAAGAAAATTCTGAGTCAGTTTAATCATTCGACTTTTAGATTTCAAAGATTTTAGATCAATAATTACTAAGGTGCATTTTTTGTTTTTATTATAATTAAGACACCGATCAACAGAGATCCGATAGTATATTGGCGAGAGCGTTGTGCTTCCATGAGTGTCGCCCTGGGTTCAAATCCCAGCCGGAAAGGAAATCTTAAATGCAAATATTTTTTTCTAATTTTATAATTCTTTTTTTTTTATTTTTCCCTTTTGCGAAGTCAGTCAGTCAGTCTGACAGTCAATCAGTCAAGCACTCAGTCATTCAGTCTCAGTCAGTCAGTCCAGTCACTCAGTCAGTCAGTCCAGTCACTCAGTCACTCAGTCAGTCAGTTAGTCTTTCAGCCAGTCAGTCAAGCAGTCAGTCATTTAGTCTCAGTCAGTCAGTCATTCAGTCAGTCAGTCAGTCAGGCAGTCAGTCAGTCAGTCAGTCGGTCAGTCCTGTGCAGTCAGTTAGTCACTAAAGCAGTCAGTTAGTCACTAAAGCAGTCAGTCAGTCTCAGTCAGTCAGTCAGTCAGTCAGTCCAGTCCAGTCTCAGTCAGTCAGTCAGTCAGTCTCGGTCAGTCAGTCAGTCAGTCATTCAGTCAGTCAGTCAGTCTGTCAGTCGGTCAGTCGGTCAGCCTTATTCAGTCAGTCTGTCAGTCAGTCAGTCAGTCAGCCTTATTCAGTCAGTCTGTCAGTCATCCTTATTCAGTCAGTCTGTCAGTCAGTCAGTCGGTCAGTCCTGTCCAGTCAGTTAGTCAGTCAAGCAGTCAGTCAGGTAGTCAAGCAGTCAGTCAGTCAGTGTCAGTCAGTCATTTATTCATTCAGTCAGTCAGTGAAATAGCCAGTCAGAGAGTCAAGCAGTCAGTCAGTCAGTCTCAGTCAGTCAGTTAGTCAGTCAGTCAGTCAGTCAGTCAGTCAGTCCAGTCTCAGTCAGTCAGGCAGTTAGTCAGTCAGTCTGGGTCAGTCAGTGAGTCAGTCAGTCAGTATCAGTCAGTCAGTGAGTCAGTCTGTCAGTCAGGCAGTATCAGTCAGGCAGTAAGACTCCGCTCGACAGAACTCCGATAGCCTAATGGCTAGACCGCTGGTCTTCCAAGCGAGTGGCCTGGGTTCGAGTCCCAGCCGGAGCGAATATCTTCAATGTATATATTTCTTTTCTAATTTGAAAATTCTTTTTTTTTTTCAATTTCTTTCCTTTGCAATTATTGATTATTTATGTAGGGAAGAAAATTCTGAGTCAGTTTAATTTTTCGACACTAAGATTTCAAAGTGTTTAAATAAACAATTACCAAGGTGCATTTTTTGTTTTTATTATATTTAAAACTCCCACCGACAGAGCTCCCATAGACTAATGGCTAGAGTGTTAGGCTTCCAAGCGAGTGGCCCTGGGTTCGAGTCCCAGCCTGAACGAAAATCTTCAATGTATACTTCTAGTTTGAAATTTCTTCTTCTTTTTTTTAATTTTTCTCTTTTGCGAATATTGATTATTTATGTAATGAGAAAAATTCTGAGTCAGTTTAATTATTCGACCTGTAAATTTCAAAGTGTTTGAATCAATAATTACCAAGGTGCATTTTTTGTTTTTATTATATTTAAGACTTCCATCGACAGAGCTCCGATAGCCTAATGGCTAGACCGTTGGGTTCCAAGCGCGTGGTACTGGGTTCGAGTCCCGGCCGGAACGAAAATCTTCCATGTATATATTTCTCTTCTAATTTGAAGATTCTTTTTTTTTTCAATTTCTTTCTTTTGCAAATATGGATTATTTATGTACGGAAGAAAATTCTGAGTCAGTTTAATCATTCGACCTTTAGATTTCAAAGATTTTAGATCAATAATTACTAAGGTGCATTTTTTGTTTTTATTATAATTAAGACACCGATCAACAGAGATCCGATAGTATATTGGCGAGAGCGTTGGGCTTCCATGAGTGTCGCAGTGGGTTCAAATCCCAGCCGGAAAGGAAATCTTAAATGCAAATATTTTTTTCTAATTTTATAATTCTTTTTTTTTTTATTTTTCCCTTTTGCGAAGTCAGTCAGTCAGTCTGACAGTCAATCAGTCAAGCACTCAGTCATTCAGTCTCAGTCAGTCAGTCCAGTCAGTCAGTCACTCAGTCAGTCAGTTAGTCCTTCAGCCAGTCAGTCAAGCAGTCAGTCATTTAGTCTCAGTCAGTCAGTCATTCAGTCAGTCAGTCAGTCAGGCAGTCAGTCAGTCAGTCAGTCGGTCAGTCCTGTGCAGTCAGTTAGTCACTAAAGCAGTCAGTTAGTCACTAAAGCAGTCAGTCAGTCTCAGTCAGTCAGTCAGTCAGTCAGTCAGTCCAGTCCAGTCTCAGTCAGTCAGTCAGTCAGTCTCGGTCAGTCAGTCAGTCAGTCATTCAGTCAGTCAGTCAGTCAGTCAGTCGGTCAGTCGGTCAGCCTTATTCAGTCAGTCTGTCAGTCAGTCAGTCAGTCAGCCTTATTCAGTCAGTCTGTCAGTCATCCTTATTCAGTCAGTCTGTCAGTCAGTCAGTCGGTCAGTCCTGTCCAGTCAGTTAGTCAGTCAAGCAGTCAGTCAGGTAGTCAAGCAGTCAGTCAGTCAGTGTCAGTCAGTCATTTAGTCATTCAGTCAGTCAGTGAAATAGCCAGTCAGAGAGTCAAGCAGTCAGTCAGTCAGTCTCAGTCAGTCAGTTAGTCAGTCAGTCAGTCAGTCAGTCAGTATCAGTCAGTCAGTGAGTCAGTCTGTCAGTCAGGCAGTATCAGTCAGGCAGTAAGACTCCGCGCGACAGAACTCCGATAGCCTAATGGCTAGACCGCTGGTCTTCCAAGCGAGTGGCCTGGGTTCGAGTCCCAGCCGGAGCGAATATCTTCAATGTATATATTTCTTTTCTAATTTGAAAATTCTTTTTTTTTTCAATTTCTTTCCTTTGCAATTATTGATTATTTATGTAGGGAAGAAAATTCTGAGTCAGTTTAATTTTTCGACACGAAGATTTCAAAGTGTTTAAATAAACAATTACCAAGGTGCATTTTTTGTTTTTATTATATTTAAAACTCCCACCGACAGAGCTCCCATAGACTAATGGCTAGAGTGTTAGGCTTCCAAGCGAGTGGCCCTGGGTTCGAGTCCCAGCCTGAACGAAACTCTTCAATGTATACTTTTAGTTTCTAATTTGAAATTTCTTCTTCTTTTTTTTAATTTTTCTCTTTTGCGAATATTGATTATTTATGTAGGGAGAAAAATTCTGAGTCAGTTTAATTATTCGACCTGTAAATTTCAAAGTGTTTGAATCAATAATTACCATGGTGCATTTTTTGTTTTTATTATATTTAAGACTTCCATCGACAGAGCTCCGATAGCCTAATGGCTAGACCGTTGGGTTCCTAGCGCGTGGTACTGGGTTCGAGTCCCGGCCGGAAAGGAAATCTTAAATGCAAATATTTTTTTCTAATTTTATAATTCTTTTTTTTTATTTTTCCCTTTTGCGAAGTCAGTCAGTCAGTCTGACAGTCAATCAGTCAAGCACTCAGTCATTCAGTCTCAGTCAGTCAGTCTGACAGTCAATCAGTCAAGCACTCAGTCATTCAGTCTCAGTCAGTCAGTCCAGTCAGTCAGTCACTCAGTCAGTCAGTTAGTCCTTCAGCCAGTCAGTCAAGCAGTCAGTCATTTAGTCTCAGTCAGTCAGTCATTCAGTCAGTCAGTCAGTCAGGCAGTCAGTCAGTCAGTCAGTCGGTCAGTCCTGTGCAGTCAGTTAGTCACTAAAGCAGTCAGTCAGTCTCAGTCAGTCAGTCAGTCAGTCAGTCCAGTCCAGTCTCAGTCAGTCAGTCAGTCAGTCAGTCTCGGTCAGTCAGTCAGTCAGTCAGTCATTCAGTCAGTCAGTCAGTCAGGCAGTCAGTCAGTCGGTCAGCCTTATTCAGTCAGTCTGTCAGTCAGTCAGTCAGTCAGCCTTATTCAGTCAGTCTGTCAGTCATCCTTATTCAGTCAGTCTGTCAGTCATCCTTATTCAGTCAGTCTGTCAGTCAGTCAGTCAGTCAGTCCTGTCCAGTCAGTTAGTCAGTCAAGCAGTCAGTCAGGTAGTCAAGCAGTCAGTCAGTCAGTGTCAGTCAGTCATTTAGTCATTCAGTCAGTCAGTGAAATAGCCAGTCAGAGAGTCAAGCAGTCAGTCAGTCAGTCTCAGTCAGTCAGTTAGTCAGTCAGTCAGTCAGTCAGTCAGTCAGTCAGTCCAGTCTCAGTCAGTCAGGCAGTTAGTCAGTCAGTCTCGGTCAGTCAGTGAGTCAGTCAGTCAGTATCAGTCAGTCAGTGAGTCAGTCTGTCAGTCAGGCAGTATCAGTCAGACAGTAAGACTCCGCTCGACAGAACTCCGATAGCCTAATGGCTAGACCGCTGGTCTTCCAAGCGAGTGGCCTGGGTTCGAGTCCCAGCCGGAGCGAATATCTTCAATGTATATATTTCTTTTCTAATTTGAAAATTCTTTTTTTTTTCAATTTCTTTCCTTTGCAATTATTGATTATTTATGTAGGGAAGAAAATTCTGAGTCAGTTTAATTTTTCGACACAAAGATTTCAAAGTGTTTAAATAAACAATTACCAAGGTGCATTTTTTGTTTTTATTATATTTAAAACTCCCACCGACAGAGCTCCCATAGACTAATGGCTAGGGTGTTAGGCTTCCAAGCGAGTGGCCCTGGGTTCGAGTCCCAGCCTGAACGAAAATCTTCAATGTATACTTTTAGTTTCTAATTTGAAATTTCTTCTTCTTTTTTTTTTTAATTTTTCTCTTTTGCGAATATTGATTATTTATGTAGGGAGAAAAATTCTGAGTCAGTTTAATTATTCGACCTGTAAATTTCAAAGTGTTTGAATCAATAATTACCAAGGTGCATTTTTTGTTTTTATTATATTTAAGACTTCCATCGACAGAGCTCCGATAGCCTAATGGCTAGACCGTTGGGTTCCAAGCGCGTGGTACTGGGTTCGAGTCCCGGCCGGAACGAAAATCTTCCATGTATATATTTCTCTTCTAATTTGAAGACTCTTTTTTTTTTTTCAATTTCTTTCTTTTGCAAATATGGATTATTTATGTACGGAAGAAAATTCTGAGTCAGTTTAATCATTCGACCTTTAGATTTCAAAGATTTTAGATCAATAATTACTAAGGTGCATTTTTTGTTTTTATTATAATTAAGACACCGATCAACAGAGATCCGATAGTATATTGGCGAGAGCGTTGGGCTTCCATGAGTGTCGCCCTGGGTTCAAATCCCAGCCGGAAAGGAAATCTTAAATGCAAATATTTTTTTCTAATTTTATAATTCTTTTTTTTTATTTTTCCCTTTTGCGAAGTCAGTCAGTCAGTCTGACAGTCAATCAGTCAAGCACTCAGTCATTCAGTCTCAGTCAGTCAGTCCAGTCAGTCAGTCACTCAGTCAGTCAGTTAGTCCTTCAGCCAGTCAGTCAAGCAGTCAGTCATTTAGTCTCAGTCAGTCAGTCATTCAGTCAGTCAGTCAGTCAGGCAGTCAGTCAGTCAGTCAGTCGGTCAGTCCTGTGCAGTCAGTCAGTCAGTCAGTTGGTCAGTCCTGTGCAGTCAGTCAGTCAGTCAGTCAGTCCAGTCCAGTCTCAGTCAGTCAGTCAGTCAGTCTCGGTCAGTCAGTCAGTCAGTCATTCAGTCAGTCAGTCAGTCAGGCAGTCAGTCAGTCGGTCAGCCTTATTCAGTCAGTCTGTCAGTCAGTCAGTCAGTCAGCCTTATTCAGTCAGTCTGTCAGTCATCCTTATTCAGTCAGTCTGTCAGTCAGTCAGTCGGTCAGTCCTGTCCAGTCAGTTAGTCAGTCAAGCAGTCAGTCAGGTAGTCAAGCAGTCAGTCAGTCAGTGTCAGTCAGTCATTTAGTCATTCAGTCAGTCAGTGAAATAGCCAGTCAGAGAGTCAAGCAGTTAGTCAGTCAGTCTCGGTCAGTCAGTGAGTCAGTCAGTCAGTATCAGTCAGTCAGTGAGTCAGTCTGTCAGTCAGGCAGTATCAGTCAGGCAGTAAGACTCCGCTCGACAGAACTCCGATAGCCTAATGGCTAGACCGCTGGTCTTCCAAGCGAGTGGCCTGGGTTCGAGTCCCAGCCGGAGCGAATATCTTCAATGTATATATTTCTTTTCTAATGTGAAAATTCTTTTTTTTTTTCAATTTCTTTCCTTTGCAATTATTGATTATTTATGTAGGGAAGAAAATTCTGAGTCAGTTTAATTTTTCGACACGAAGATTTCAAAGTGTTTAAATAAACAATTACCAAGGTGCATTTTTTGTTTTTATTATATTTAAAACTCCCACCGACAGAGCTCCCATAGACTAATGGCTAGAGTGTTAGGCTTCCAAGCGAGTGGCCCTGGGTTCGAGTCCCAGCCTGAACGAAAATCTTCAATGTATACTTTTAGTTTCTAATTTGAAATTTCTTCTTCTTTTTTTTTTAATTTTTCTCTTTTGCGAATATTGATTATTTATGTAGGGAGAAAAATTCTGAGTCAGTTTAATTATTCGACCTCTAAATTTCAAAGTGTTTGAATCAATAATTACCAAGGTGCATTTTTTGTTTTTATTATATTTAAGACTTCCATCGACAGAGCTCCGATAGCCTAATGGCTAGACCGTTGGGTTCCAAGCGCGTGGTACTGGGTTCGAGTCCCGGCCGGAACGAAAATCTTTCATGTATATATTTCTCTTCTAATTTGAAGATTCTTTTTTTTTTCAATTTCTTTCTTTTGCAAATATGGATTATTTATGTACGGAAGAAAATTCTGAGTCAGTTTAATCATTCGACTTTTAGATTTCAAAGATTTTAGATCAATAATTACTAAGGTGCATTTTTTGTTTTTATTATAATTAAGACACCGATCAACAGAGATCCGATAGTATATTGGCGAGAGCGTTGTGCTTCCATGAGTGTCGCCCTGGGTTCAAATCCCAGCCGGAAAGGAAATCTTAAATGCAAATATTTTTTTCTAATTTTATAATTCTTTTTTTTTTATTTTTCCCTTTTGCGAAGTCAGTCAGTCAGTCTGACAGTCAATCAGTCAAGCACTCAGTCATTCAGTCTCAGTCAGTCAGTCCAGTCACTCAGTCAGTCAGTCCAGTCACTCAGTCACTCAGTCAGTCAGTTAGTCTTTCAGCCAGTCAGTCAAGCAGTCAGTCATTTAGTCTCAGTCAGTCAGTCATTCAGTCAGTCAGTCAGTCAGGCAGTCAGTCAGTCAGTCAGTCGGTCAGTCCTGTGCAGTCAGTTAGTCACTAAAGCAGTCAGTTAGTCACTAAAGCAGTCAGTCAGTCTCAGTCAGTCAGTCAGTCAGTCAGTCCAGTCCAGTCTCAGTCAGTCAGTCAGTCAGTCTCGGTCAGTCAGTCAGTCAGTCATTCAGTCAGTCAGTCAGTCAGTCAGTCGGTCAGTCGGTCAGCCTTATTCAGTCAGTCTGTCAGTCAGTCAGTCAGTCAGCCTTATTCAGTCAGTCTGTCAGTCATCCTTATTCAGTCAGTCTGTCAGTCAGTCAGTCGGTCAGTCCTGTCCAGTCAGTTAGTCAGTCAAGCAGTCAGTCAGGTAGTCAAGCAGTCAGTCAGTCAGTGTCAGTCAGTCATTTATTCATTCAGTCAGTCAGTGAAATAGCCAGTCAGAGAGTCAAGCAGTCAGTCAGTCAGTCTCAGTCAGTCAGTTAGTCAGTCAGTCAGTCAGTCAGTCAGTCAGTCCAGTCTCAGTCAGTCAGGCAGTTAGTCAGTCAGTCTGGGTCAGTCAGTGAGTCAGTCAGTCAGTATCAGTCAGTCAGTGAGTCAGTCTGTCAGTCAGGCAGTATCAGTCAGGCAGTAAGACTCCGCTCGACAGAACTCCGATAGCCTAATGGCTAGACCGCTGGTCTTCCAAGCGAGTGGCCTGGGTTCGAGTCCCAGCCGGAGCGAATATCTTCAATGTATATATTTCTTTTCTAATTTGAAAATTCTTTTTTTTTTTCAATTTCTTTCCTTTGCAATTATTGATTATTTATGTAGGGAAGAAAATTCTGAGTCAGTTTAATTTTTCGACACTAAGATTTCAAAGTGTTTAAATAAACAATTACCAAGGTGCATTTTTTGTTTTTATTATATTTAAAACTCCCACCGACAGAGCTCCCATAGACTAATGGCTAGAGTGTTAGGCTTCCAAGCGAGTGGCCCTGGGTTCGAGTCCCAGCCTGAACGAAAATCTTCAATGTATACTTCTAGTTTGAAATTTCTTCTTCTTTTTTTTAATTTTTCTCTTTTGCGAATATTGATTATTTATGTAATGAGAAAAATTCTGAGTCAGTTTAATTATTCGACCTGTAAATTTCAAAGTGTTTGAATCAATAATTACCAAGGTGCATTTTTTGTTTTTATTATATTTAAGACTTCCATCGACAGAGCTCCGATAGCCTAATGGCTAGACCGTTGGGTTCCAAGCGCGTGGTACTGGGTTCGAGTCCCGGCCGGAACGAAAATCTTCCATGTATATATTTCTCTTCTAATTTGAAGATTCTTTTTTTTTTCAATTTCTTTCTTTTGCAAATATGGATTATTTATGTACGGAAGAAAATTCTGAGTCAGTTTAATCATTCGACCTTTAGATTTCAAAGATTTTAGATCAATAATTACTAAGGTGCATTTTTTGTTTTTATTATAATTAAGACACCGATCAACAGAGATCCGATAGTATATTGGCGAGAGCGTTGGGCTTCCATGAGTGTCGCAGTGGGTTCAAATCCCAGCCGGAAAGGAAATCTTAAATGCAAATATTTTTTTCTAATTTTATAATTCTTTTTTTTTTTATTTTTCCCTTTTGCGAAGTCAGTCAGTCAGTCTGACAGTCAATCAGTCAAGCACTCAGTCATTCAGTCTCAGTCAGTCAGTCCAGTCAGTCAGTCACTCAGTCAGTCAGTTAGTCCTTCAGCCAGTCAGTCAAGCAGTCAGTCATTTAGTCTCAGTCAGTCAGTCATTCAGTCAGTCAGTCAGTCAGGCAGTCAGTCAGTCAGTCAGTCGGTCAGTCCTGTGCAGTCAGTTAGTCACTAAAGCAGTCAGTTAGTCACTAAAGCAGTCAGTCAGTCTCAGTCAGTCAGTCAGTCAGTCAGTCAGTCCAGTCCAGTCTCAGTCAGTCAGTCAGTCAGTCTCGGTCAGTCAGTCAGTCAGTCATTCAGTCAGTCAGTCAGTCAGTCAGTCGGTCAGTCGGTCAGCCTTATTCAGTCAGTCTGTCAGTCAGTCAGTCAGTCAGCCTTATTCAGTCAGTCTGTCAGTCATCCTTATTCAGTCAGTCTGTCAGTCAGTCAGTCGGTCAGTCCTGTCCAGTCAGTTAGTCAGTCAAGCAGTCAGTCAGGTAGTCAAGCAGTCAGTCAGTCAGTGTCAGTCAGTCATTTAGTCATTCAGTCAGTCAGTGAAATAGCCAGTCAGAGAGTCAAGCAGTCAGTCAGTCAGTCTCAGTCAGTCAGTTAGTCAGTCAGTCAGTCAGTCAGTCAGTCAGTATCAGTCAGTCAGTGAGTCAGTCTGTCAGTCAGGCAGTATCAGTCAGGCAGTAAGACTCCGCGCGACAGAACTCCGATAGCCTAATGGCTAGACCGCTGGTCTTCCAAGCGAGTGGCCTGGGTTCGAGTCCCAGCCGGAGCGAATATCTTCAATGTATATATTTCTTTTCTAATTTGAAAATTCTTTTTTTTTTCAATTTCTTTCCTTTGCAATTATTGATTATTTATGTAGGGAAGAAAATTCTGAGTCAGTTTAATTTTTCGACACGAAGATTTCAAAGTGTTTAAATAAACAATTACCAAGGTGCATTTTTTGTTTTTATTATATTTAAAACTCCCACCGACAGAGCTCCCATAGACTAATGGCTAGAGTGTTAGGCTTCCAAGCGAGTGGCCCTGGGTTCGAGTCCCAGCCTGAACGAAACTCTTCAATGTATACTTTTAGTTTCTAATTTGAAATTTCTTCTTCTTTTTTTTAATTTTTCTCTTTTGCGAATATTGATTATTTATGTAGGGAGAAAAATTCTGAGTCAGTTTAATTATTCGACCTGTAAATTTCAAAGTGTTTGAATCAATAATTACCATGGTGCATTTTTTGTTTTTATTATATTTAAGACTTCCATCGACAGAGCTCCGATAGCCTAATGGCTAGACCGTTGGGTTCCTAGCGCGTGGTACTGGGTTCGAGTCCCGGCCGGAAAGGAAATCTTAAATGCAAATATTTTTTTCTAATTTTATAATTCTTTTTTTTTATTTTTCCCTTTTGCGAAGTCAGTCAGTCAGTCTGACAGTCAATCAGTCAAGCACTCAGTCATTCAGTCTCAGTCAGTCAGTCTGACAGTCAATCAGTCAAGCACTCAGTCATTCAGTCTCAGTCAGTCAGTCCAGTCAGTCAGTCACTCAGTCAGTCAGTTAGTCCTTCAGCCAGTCAGTCAAGCAGTCAGTCATTTAGTCTCAGTCAGTCAGTCATTCAGTCAGTCAGTCAGTCAGGCAGTCAGTCAGTCAGTCAGTCGGTCAGTCCTGTGCAGTCAGTTAGTCACTAAAGCAGTCAGTCAGTCTCAGTCAGTCAGTCAGTCAGTCAGTCCAGTCCAGTCTCAGTCAGTCAGTCAGTCAGTCAGTCTCGGTCAGTCAGTCAGTCAGTCAGTCATTCAGTCAGTCAGTCAGTCAGGCAGTCAGTCAGTCGGTCAGCCTTATTCAGTCAGTCTGTCAGTCAGTCAGTCAGTCAGCCTTATTCAGTCAGTCTGTCAGTCATCCTTATTCAGTCAGTCTGTCAGTCATCCTTATTCAGTCAGTCTGTCAGTCAGTCAGTCAGTCAGTCCTGTCCAGTCAGTTAGTCAGTCAAGCAGTCAGTCAGGTAGTCAAGCAGTCAGTCAGTCAGTGTCAGTCAGTCATTTAGTCATTCAGTCAGTCAGTGAAATAGCCAGTCAGAGAGTCAAGCAGTCAGTCAGTCAGTCTCAGTCAGTCAGTTAGTCAGTCAGTCAGTCAGTCAGTCAGTCAGTCAGTCCAGTCTCAGTCAGTCAGGCAGTTAGTCAGTCAGTCTCGGTCAGTCAGTGAGTCAGTCAGTCAGTATCAGTCAGTCAGTGAGTCAGTCTGTCAGTCAGGCAGTATCAGTCAGACAGTAAGACTCCGCTCGACAGAACTCCGATAGCCTAATGGCTAGACCGCTGGTCTTCCAAGCGAGTGGCCTGGGTTCGAGTCCCAGCCGGAGCGAATATCTTCAATGTATATATTTCTTTTCTAATTTGAAAATTCTTTTTTTTTTCAATTTCTTTCCTTTGCAATTATTGATTATTTATGTAGGGAAGAAAATTCTGAGTCAGTTTAATTTTTCGACACAAAGATTTCAAAGTGTTTAAATAAACAATTACCAAGGTGCATTTTTTGTTTTTATTATATTTAAAACTCCCACCGACAGAGCTCCCATAGACTAATGGCTAGGGTGTTAGGCTTCCAAGCGAGTGGCCCTGGGTTCGAGTCCCAGCCTGAACGAAAATCTTCAATGTATACTTTTAGTTTCTAATTTGAAATTTCTTCTTCTTTTTTTTTTTAATTTTTCTCTTTTGCGAATATTGATTATTTATGTAGGGAGAAAAATTCTGAGTCAGTTTAATTATTCGACCTGTAAATTTCAAAGTGTTTGAATCAATAATTACCAAGGTGCATTTTTTGTTTTTATTATATTTAAGACTTCCATCGACAGAGCTCCGATAGCCTAATGGCTAGACCGTTGGGTTCCAAGCGCGTGGTACTGGGTTCGAGTCCCGGCCGGAACGAAAATCTTCCATGTATATATTTCTCTTCTAATTTGAAGACTCTTTTTTTTTTTCAATTTCTTTCTTTTGCAAATATGGATTATTTATGTACGGAAGAAAATTCTGAGTCAGTTTAATCATTCGACCTTTAGATTTCAAAGATTTTAGATCAATAATTACTAAGGTGCATTTTTTGTTTTTATTATAATTAAGACACCGATCAACAGAGATCCGATAGTATATTGGCGAGAGCGTTGGGCTTCCATGAGTGTCGCCCTGGGTTCAAATCCCAGCCGGAAAGGAAATCTTAAATGCAAATATTTTTTTCTAATTTTATAATTCTTTTTTTTTATTTTTCCCTTTTGCGAAGTCAGTCAGTCAGTCTGACAGTCAATCAGTCAAGCACTCAGTCATTCAGTCTCAGTCAGTCAGTCCAGTCAGTCAGTCACTCAGTCAGTCAGTTAGTCCTTCAGCCAGTCAGTCAAGCAGTCAGTCATTTAGTCTCAGTCAGTCAGTCATTCAGTCAGTCAGTCAGTCAGGCAGTCAGTCAGTCAGTCAGTCGGTCAGTCCTGTGCAGTCAGTCAGTCAGTCAGTTGGTCAGTCCTGTGCAGTCAGTCAGTCAGTCAGTCAGTCCAGTCCAGTCTCAGTCAGTCAGTCAGTCAGTCTCGGTCAGTCAGTCAGTCAGTCATTCAGTCAGTCAGTCAGTCAGGCAGTCAGTCAGTCGGTCAGCCTTATTCAGTCAGTCTGTCAGTCAGTCAGTCAGTCAGCCTTATTCAGTCAGTCTGTCAGTCATCCTTATTCAGTCAGTCTGTCAGTCAGTCAGTCGGTCAGTCCTGTCCAGTCAGTTAGTCAGTCAAGCAGTCAGTCAGGTAGTCAAGCAGTCAGTCAGTCAGTGTCAGTCAGTCATTTAGTCATTCAGTCAGTCAGTGAAATAGCCAGTCAGAGAGTCAAGCAGTTAGTCAGTCAGTCTCGGTCAGTCAGTGAGTCAGTCAGTCAGTATCAGTCAGTCAGTGAGTCAGTCTGTCAGTCAGGCAGTATCAGTCAGGCAGTAAGACTCCGCTCGACAGAACTCCGATAGCCTAATGGCTAGACCGCTGGTCTTCCAAGCGAGTGGCCTGGGTTCGAGTCCCAGCCGGAGCGAATATCTTCAATGTATATATTTCTTTTCTAATGTGAAAATTCTTTTTTTTTTTCAATTTCTTTCCTTTGCAATTATTGATTATTTATGTAGGGAAGAAAATTCTGAGTCAGTTTAATTTTTCGACACAAAGATTTCAAAGTGTTTAAATAAACAATTACCAAGGTGCATTTTTTGTTTTTATTATATTTAAAACTCCCACCGACAGAGCTCCCATAGACTAATGGCTAGAGTGTTAGGCTTCCAAGCGAGTGGCCCTGGGTTCGAGTCCCAGCCTGAACGAAAATCTTCAATGTATACTTTTAGTTTCTAATTTGAAATTTCTTCTTCTTTTTTTTTTAATTTTTCTCTTTTGCGAATATTGATTATTTATGTAGGGAGAAAAATTCTGAGTCAGTTTAATTATTCGACCTGTAAATTTCAAAGTGTTTGAATCAATAATTACCAAGGTGCATTTTTTGTTTTTATTATATTTAAGACTTCCATCGACAGAGCTCCGATAGCCTAATGGCTAGACCGTTGGGTTCCAAGCGCGTGGTACTGGGTTCGAGTCCCGGCCGGAACGAAAATCTTCCATGTATATATTTCTCTTCTAATTTGAAGATTTTTTTTTTTTTCAATTTCTTTCTTTTGCAAATATGGATTATTTATGTACGGAAGAAAATTCTGAGTCAGTTTAATCATTCGACCTTTAGATTTCAAAGATTTTAGATCAATAATTACTAAGGTGCATTTTTTGTTTTTATTATAATTAAGACACCGATCAACAGAGATCCGATTGTATATTGGCGAGAGCGTTGGGCTTCCATGAGTGTCGCCCTGGGTTCAAATCCCAGCCGGAAAGGAAATCTTAAATGCAAATATTTTTTTCTAATTTTATAATTCTTTTTTTTATTTTTCCCTTTTGCGAAGTCAGTCAGTCAGTCTGACAGTCAATCAGTCAAGCACTCAGTCATTCAGTCTCAGTCAGTCACTCAGTCAGTCAGTTAGTCCTTCAGCCAGTCAGTCAAGCAGTCAGTCATTTAGTCTCAGTCAGTCAGTCAGTCAGGCAGTCAGTCAGTCAGTCAGTCGGTTAGTCCTGTGCAGTCAGTTAGTCACTAAAGCAGTCAGTCAGTCTCAGTCAGTCAGTCAGTCAGTCAGTCCAGTCCAGTCTCAGTCAGTCAGTCAGTCAGTCTCGGTCAGTCAGTCAGTCAGTCATTCAGTCAGTCAGTCAGTCAGTCAGTCGGTCAGCCTTATTCAGTCAGTCTGTCAGTCAGTCAGTCAGTCAGCCTTATTCAGTCAGTCTGTCAGTCATCCTTATTCAGTCAGTCTGTCAGTCAGTCAGTCGGTCAGTCCTGTCCAGTCAGTTAGTCAGTCAAGCAGTCAGTCAGGTAGTCAAGCAGTCAGTCAGTCAGTCTCAGTCAGTCAGTTAGTCAGTCAGTCAGTCAGTCAGTCAGTCAGTCCAGTCTCAGTCAGTCAGGCAGTTAGTCAGTCAGTCTCGGTCAGTCAGTGAGTCAGTCAGTCAGTATCAGTCAGTCAGTGAGTCAGTCTGTCAGTCAGGCACTATCAGTCAGGCAGTAAGACTCCGCTCGACAGAACTCCGATAGCCTAATGGCTAGACCGCTGGTCTTCCAAGCGAGTGGCCTGGGTTCGAGTCCCAGCCGGAGCGAATATCTTCAATGTATATATTTCTTTTCTAATTTGAAAATTCTTTTTTTTTTCAATTTCTTTCCTTTGCAATTATTGATTATTTATGTAGGGAAGAAAATTCTGAGTCAGTTTAATTTTTCGACACGAAGATTTCAAAGTGTTTAAATAAACAATTACCAAGGTGCATTTATTGTTTTTATTATATTTAAAACTCCCACCGACAGAGCTCCCATAGACTAATGGCTTGAGTGTTAGGCTTCCAAGCGAGTGGCCCTGGGTTCGAGTCCCAGCCTGAACGAAAATCTTCAATGTATACTTTTAGTTTCTAATTTGAAATTTCTTCTTCTTTTTTTTTTTTTAATTTCTCTTTTGCGAATATTGATTATTTATGTAGGGAGAAAAATTCTGAGTCAGTTTAATTATTCGACCTGTAAATTTCAAAGTGTTTGAATCAATAATTACCAAGGTGCATTTTTTGTTTTTATTATATTTAAGACTTCCATCGACAGAGCTCCGATAGCCTAATGGCTAGACTGTTGGGTTCCTAGCGCGTGGTACTGGTTTCGAGTCCCGGCCGGAAAGGAAATCTTAAATGCAAATGTTTTTTTTCTAATTTTATAATTCTTTTTTTTTTATTTTTCCCTTTTGCGAAGTCAGTCAGTCAGTCTGACAGTCAATCAGTCAAGCACTTAGTCATTCAGTCTCAGTCAGTCAGTCCAGTCAGTCAGTTAGTCCTTCAGCCAGTCAGTCAAGCAGTCAGTCATTTAGTGTCAGTCAGTCAGTCATTCAGTCAGTCAGTCAGTCAGGCAGTCAGTCAGTCAGTCAGTCGGTCAGTCCTGTGCAGTCAGTTAGTCACTAAAGCAGTCAGTCAGTCTCAGTCAGTCAGTCAGTCCGTCTCGGTTAGTCTCGGTCAGTCAGTCATTCAGTCAGTCAGTCAGTCAGGCAGTCAGTCAGTCAGCCTTATTCAGTCAGTCTGTCAGTCATCCTTATTCAGTCAGTCTGTCAGTCAGTCAGTCGGTCAGTCCTGTCCAGTCAGTTAGTCAGTCAAGCAGTCAGTCAGGTAGTCAAGCAGTCAGTCAGTCAGTGTCAGTCAGTCATTTAGTCATTCAGTCAGTCAGTGAAATAGCCAGTCAGAGAGTCAAGCAGTCAGTCAGTCAGTCTCAGTCAGTCAGTTAGTCAGTCAGTCAGTCAGTCAGTCAGTCAGTCCAGTCTCAGTCAGTCAGGCAGTTAGTCAGTCAGTCTCGGTCAGTCAGTGAGTCAGTCAGTCAGTATCAGTCAGTCAGTGAGTCAGTCTGTCAGTCAGGCAGTATCAGTCAGGCAGTAAGACTCCGCTCGACAGAACTCCGATAGCCTAATGGCTAGACCGCTGGTCTTCCAAGCGAGTGGCCTGGGTTCGAGTCCCAGCCGGAGCGAATATCTTCAATGTATATATTTCTTTTCTAATTTGAAAATTCTTTTTTTTTCAATTTCTTTCCTTTGCAATTATTGATTATTTATGTAGGGAAGAAAATTCTGAGTCAGTTTAATTTTTCGACACGAAGATTTCAAAGTGTTTAAATAAACAATTACCAAGGTGCATTTTTTGTTTTTATTATATTTAAAACTCCCACCGACAGAGCTCCCATAGACTAATGGCTAGAGTGTTAGGCTTCCAAGCGAGTGGCCCTGGGTTCGAGTCCCAGCCTGAACGAAAATCTTCAATGTATACTTTTAGTTTCTAATTTGAAATTTCTTCTTTTTTTTTTAATTTTTCTCTTTTGCGAATATTGATTATTTATGTAGGGAGAAAAATTCTGAGTCAGTTTAATTATTCGACCTGTAAATTTCAAAGTGTTTGAATCAATAATTACCAAGGTGCATTTTTTGTTTTTATTATATTTAAGACTTCCATCGACAGAGCTCCGATAGCCTAATGGCTAGACCGTTGGGTTCCAAGCGCGTGGTACTGGGTTCGAGTCCCGGCCGGAACGAAAATCTTCCATGTATATATTTCTCTTCTAATTTGAAGATTCTTTTTTTTTTCAATTTCTTTCTTTTGCAAATATGGATTATTTATGTACGGAAGAAAATTCTGAGTCAGTTTAATCATTCGACTTTTAGATTTCAAAGATTTTAGATCAATAATTACTAAGGTGCATTTTTTGTTTTTATTATAATTAAGACACCGATCAACAGAGATCCGATAGTATATTGGCGAGAGCGTTGGGCTTCCATGAGTGTCGCCCTGGGTTCAAATCCCAGCCGGAAAGGAAATCTTAAATGCAAATATTTTTTTCTAATTTTATAATTCTTTTTTTTTTATTTTTCCCTTTTGCGAAGTCAGTCAGTCAGTCTGACAGTCAATCAGTCAAGCACTCAGTCATTCAGTCTCAGTCAGTCAGTCCAGTCACTCAGTCAGTCAGTCCAGTCACTCAGTCACTCAGTCAGTCAGTTAGTCCTTCAGCCAGTCAGTCAAGCAGTCAGTCATTTAGTCTCAGTCAGTCAGTCATTCAGTCAGTCAGTCAGTCAGGCAGTCAGTCAGTCAGTCAGTCGGTCAGTCCTGTGCAGTCAGTTAGTCACTAAAGCAGTCAGTTAGTCACTAAAGCAGTCAGTCAGTCTCAGTCAGTCAGTCAGTCAGTCAGTCCAGTCCAGTCTCAGTCAGTCAGTCAGTCAGTCTCGGTCAGTCAGTCAGTCAGTCATTCAGTCAGTCAGTCAGTCAGTCAGTCGGTCAGTCGGTCAGCCTTATTCAGTCAGTCTGTCAGTCAGTCAGTCAGTCAGCCTTATTCAGTCAGTCTGTCAGTCATCCTTATTCAGTCAGTCTGTCAGTCAGTCAGTCGGTCAGTCCTGTCCAGTCAGTTAGTCAGTCAAGCAGTCAGTCAGGTAGTCAAGCAGTCAGTCAGTCAGTGTCAGTCAGTCATTTATTCATTCAGTCAGTCAGTGAAATAGCCAGTCAGAGAGTCAAGCAGTCAGTCAGTCAGTCTCAGTCAGTCAGTTAGTCAGTCAGTCAGTCAGTCAGTCAGTCAGTCCAGTCTCAGTCAGTCAGGCAGTTAGTCAGTCAGTCTGGGTCAGTCAGTGAGTCAGTCAGTCAGTATCAGTCAGTCAGTGAGTCAGTCTGTCAGTCAGGCAGTATCAGTCAGGCAGTAAGACTCCGCTCGACAGAACTCCGATAGCCTAATGGCTAGACCGCTGGTCTTCCAAGCGAGTGGCCTGGGTTCGAGTCCCAGCCGGAGCGAATATCTTCAATGTATATATTTCTTTTCTAATTTGAAAATTCTTTTTTTTTTCAATTTCTTTCCTTTGCAATTATTGATTATTTATGTAGGGAAGAAAATTCTGAGTCAGTTTAATTTTTCGACACGAAGATTTCAAAGTGTTTAAATAAACAATTACCAAGGTGCATTTTTTGTTTTTATTATATTTAAAACTCCCACCGACAGAGCTCCCATAGACTAATGGCTAGAGTGTTAGGCTTCCAAGCGAGTGGCCCTGGGTTCGAGTCCCAGCCTGAACGAAAATCTTCAATGTATACTTTTAGTTTCTAATTTGAAATTTCTTCTTCTTTTTTTTAATTTTTCTCTTTTGCGAATATTGATTATTTATGTAATGAGAAAAATTCTGAGTCAGTTTAATTATTCTACCTGTAAATTTCAAAGTGTTTGAATCAATAATTACCAAGGTGCATTTTTTGTTTTTATTATATTTAAGACTTCCATCGACAGAGCTCCGATAGCCTAATGGCTAGACCGTTGGGTTCCAAGCGCGTGGTACTGGGTTCGAGTCCCGGCCGGAACGAAAATCTTCCATGTATATATTTCTCTTCTAATTTGAAGATTCTTTTTTTTTTCAATTTCTTTCTTTTGCAAATATGGATTATTTATGTACGGAAGAAAATTCTGAGTCAGTTTAATCATTCGACCTTTAGATTTCAAAGATTTTAGATCAATAATTACTAAGGTGCATTTTTTGTTTTTATTATAATTAAGACACCGATCAACAGAGATCCAATAGTATATTGGCGAGAGCGTTGGGCTTCCATGAGTGTCGCCCTGGGTTCAAATCCCAGCCGGAAAGGAAATCTTAAATGCAAATATTTTTTTCTAATTTTATAATTCTTTTTTTTTTATTTTTCCCTTTTGCGAAGTCAGTCAGTCAGTCTGACAGTCAATCAGTCAAGCACTCAGTCATTCAGTCTCAGTCAGTCAGTCCAGTCACTCAGTCACTCAGTCAGTCAGTTAGTCCTTCAGCCAGTCAGTCAAGCAGTCAGTCATTTAGTCTCAGTCAGTCAGTCATTCAGTCAGTCAGTCAGTCAGGCAGTCAGTCAGTCAGTCAGTCGGTCAGTCCTGTGCAGTCAGTTAGTCACTAAAGCAGTCAGTTAGTCACTAAAGCAGTCAGTCAGTCTCAGTCAGTCAGTCAGTCAGTCAGTCCAGTCCAGTCTCAGTCAGTCAGTCAGTCAGTCTCGGTCAGTCAGTCAGTCAGTCATTCAGTCAGTCAGTCAGTCAGTCAGTCGGTCAGTCGGTCAGCCTTATTCAGTCAGTCTGTCAGTCAGTCAGTCAGTCAGCCTTATTCAGTCAGTCTGTCAGTCATCCTTATTCAGTCAGTCTGTCAGTCAGTCAGTCGGTCAGTCCTGTCCAGTCAGTTAGTCAGTCAAGCAGTCAGTCAGGTAGTCAAGCAGTCAGTCAGTCAGTGTCAGTCAGTCATTTAGTCATTCAGTCAGTCAGTGAAATAGCCAGTCAGAGAGTCAAGCAGTCAGTCAGTCAGTCTCAGTCAGTCAGTTAGTCAGTCAGTCAGTCAGTCAGTCAGTCAGTCCAGTCTCAGTCAGTCAGGCAGTTAGTCAGTCAGTCTGGGTCAGTCAGTGAGTCAGTCAGTCAGTATCAGTCAGTCAGTGAGTCAGTCTGTCAGTCAGGCAGTATCAGTCAGGCAGTAAGACTCCGCTCGACAGAACTCCGATAGCCTAATGGCTAGACCGCTGGTCTTCCAAGCGAGTGGCCTGGGTTCGAGTCCCAGCCGGAGCGAATATCTTCAATGTATATATTTCTTTTCTAATTTGAAAATTCTTTTTTTTTTCAATTTCTTTCCTTTGCAATTATTGATTATTTATGTAGGGAAGAAAATTCTGAGTCAGTTTAATTTTTCGACACGAAGATTTCAAAGTGTTTAAATAAACAATTACCAAGGTGCATTTTTTGTTTTTATTATATTTAAAACTCCCACCGACAGAGCTCCCATAGACTAATGGCTAGAGTGTTAGGCTTCCAAGCGAGTGGCCCTGGGTTCGAGTCCCAGCCTGAACGAAACTCTTCAATGTATACTTTTAGTTTCTAATTTGAAATTTCTTCTTCTTTTTTTTAATTTTTCTCTTTTGCGAATATTGATTATTTATGTAGGGAGAAAAATTCTGAGTCAGTTTAATTATTCGACCTGTAAATTTCAAAGTGTTTGAATCAATAATTACCATGGTGCATTTTTTGTTTTTATTATATTTAAGACTTCCATCGACAGAGCTCCGATAGCCTAATGGCTAGACCGTTGGGTTCCTAGCGCGTGGTACTGGGTTCGAGTCCCGGCCGGAAAGGAAATCTTAAATGCAAATATTTTTTTCTAATTTTATAATTCTTTTTTTTTTATTTTTCCCTTTTGCGAAGTCAGTCAGTCAGTCTGACAGTCAATCAGTCAAGCACTCAGTCATTCAGTCTCAGTCAGTCAGTCTGACAGTCAATCAGTCAAGCAATCAGTCATTCAGTCTCAGTCAGTCAGTCCAGTCAGTCAGTCACTCAGTCAGTCAGTTAGTCCTTCAGCCAGTCAGTCAAGCAGTCAGTCATTTAGTCTCAGTCAGTCAGTCAGTCAGTCAGTCAGGCAGTCAGTCAGTCAGTCAGTCGGTCAGTCCTGTGCAGTCAGTTAGTCACTAAAGCAGTCAGTCAGTCTCAGTCATTCAGTCAGTCAGTCAGTCCAGTCCAGTCTCAGTCAGTCAGTCAGTCAGTCAGTCTCGGTCAGTCAGTCAGTCAGTCAGTCATTCAGTCAGTCAGTCAGTCAGGCAGTCAGTCAGTCGGTCAGCCTTATTCAGTCAGTCTGTCAGTCAGTCAGTCAGTCAGCCTTATTCAGTCAGTCTGTCAGTCATCCTTATTCAGTCAGTCTGTCAGTCAGTCAGTCAGTCAGTCCTGTCCAGTCAGTTAGTCAGTCAAGCAGTCAGTCAGGTAGTCAAGCAGTCAGTCAGTCAGTGTCAGTCAGTCATTTAGTCATTCAGTCAGTCAGTGAAATAGCCAGTCAGAGAGTCAAGCAGTCAGTCAGTCAGTCTCAGTCAGTCAGTTAGTCAGTCAGTCAGTCAGTCAGTCAGTCAGTCAGTCCAGTCTCAGTCAGTCAGGCAGTTAGTCAGTCAGTCTCGGTCAGTCAGTGAGTCAGTCAGTCAGTATCAGTCAGTCAGTGAGTCAGTCTGTCAGTCAGGCAGTATCAGTCAGACAGTAAGACTCCGCTCGACAGAACTCCGATAGCCTAATGGCTAGACCGCTGGTCTTCCAAGCGAGTGGCCTGGGTTCGAGTCCCAGCCGGAGCGAATATCTTCAATGTATATATTTCTTTTCTAATTTGAAAATTCTTTTTTTTTTCAATTTCTTCCCTTTGCAATTATTGATTATTTATGTAGGGAAGAAAATTCTGAGTCAGTTTAATTTTTCGACACGAAGATTTCAAAGTGTTTAAATAAACAATTACCAAGGTGCATTTTTTGTTTTTATTATATTTAAAACTCCCACCGACAGAGCTCCCATAGACTAATGGCTAGAGTGTTAGGCTTCCAAGCGAGTGGCCCTGGGTTCGAGTCCCAGCCTGAACGAAAATCTTCAATGTATACTTTTAGTTTCTAATTTGAAATTTCTTCTTTTTTTTTTTTAATTTTTCTCTTTTGCGAATATTGATTATTTATGTAGGGAGAAAAATTCTGAGTCAGTTTAATTATTCGACCTGTAAATTTCAAAGTGTTTGAATCAATAATTACCAAGGTGCATTTTTTGTTTTTATTATATTTAAGACTTCCATCGACAGAGCTCCGATAGCCTAATGGCTAGACCGTTGGGTTCCAAGCGCGTGGTACTGGGTTCGAGTCCCGGCCGGAACGAAAATCTTCCATGTATATATTTCTCTTCTAATTTGAAGATTCTTTTTTTTTTCAATTTCTTTCTTTTGCAAATATGGATTATTTATGTACGGAAGAAAATTCTGAGTCAGTTTAATCATTCGACTTTTAGATTTCAAAGATTTTAGATCAATAATTACTAAGGTGCATTTTTTGTTTTTATTATAATTAAGACACCGATCAACAGAGATCCGATAGTATATTGGCGAGAGCGTTGGGCTTCCATGAGTGTCGCCCTGGGTTCAAATCCCAGCCGGAAAGGAAATCTTAAATGCAAATATTTTTTTCTAATTTTATAATTCTTTTTTTTTTATTTTTCCCTTTTGCGAAGTCAGTCAGTCAGTCTGACAGTCAATCAGTCAAGCACTCAGTCATTCAGTCTCAGTCAGTCAGTCCAGTCACTCAGTCAGTCAGTCCAGTCACTCAGTCACTCAGTCAGTCAGTTAGTCCTTCAGCCAGTCAGTCAAGCAGTCAGTCATTTAGTCTCAGTCAGTCAGTCATTCAGTCAGTCAGTCAGTCAGGCAGTCAGTCAGTCAGTCAGTCGGTCAGTCCTGTGCAGTCAGTTAGTCACTAAAGCAGTCAGTTAGTCACTAAAGCAGTCAGTCAGTCTCAGTCAGTCAGTCAGTCAGTCAGTCCAGTCCAGTCTCAGTCAGTCAGTCAGTCAGTCTCGGTCAGTCAGTCAGTCAGTCATTCAGTCAGTCAGTCAGTCAGTCAGTCGGTCAGTCGGTCAGCCTTATTCAGTCAGTCTGTCAGTCAGTCAGTCAGTCAGCCTTATTCAGTCAGTCTGTCAGTCATCCTTATTCAGTCAGTCTGTCAGTCAGTCAGTCGGTCAGTCCTGTCCAGTCAGTTAGCCAGTCAAGCAGTCAGTCAGGTAGTCAAGCAGTCAGTCAGTCAGTGTCAGTCAGTCATTTAGTCATTCAGTCAGTCAGTGAAATAGCCAGTCAGAGAGTCAAGCAGTCAGTCAGTCAGTCTCAGTCAGTCAGTTAGTCAGTCAGTCAGTCAGTCAGTCAGTCAGTCCAGTCTCAGTCAGTCAGGCAGTTAGTCAGTCAGTCTGGGTCAGTCAGTGAGTCAGTCAGTCAGTATCAGTCAGTCAGTGAGTCAGTCTGTCAGTCAGGCAGTATCAGTCAGGCAGTAAGACTCCGCTCGACAGAACTCCGATAGCCTAATGGCTAGACCGCTGGTCTTCCAAGCGAGTGGCCTGGGTTCGAGTCCCAGCCGGAGCGAATATCTTCAATGTATATATTTCTTTTCTAATTTGAAAATTCTTTTTTTTTTCAATTTCTTTCCTTTGCAATTATTGATTATTTATGTAGGGAAGAAAATTCTGAGTCAGTTTAATTTTTCGACACTAAGATTTCAAAGTGTTTAAATAAACAATTACCAAGGTGCATTTTTTGTTTTTATTATATTTAAAACTCCCACCGACAGAGCTCCCATAGACTAATGGCTAGAGTGTTAGGCTTCCAAGCGAGTGGCCCTGGGTTCGAGTCCCAGCCTGAACGAAAATCTTCAATGTATACTTTTAGTTTCTAATTTGAAATTTCTTCTTCTTTTTTTTAATTTTTCTCTTTTGCGAATATTGATTATTTATGTAGGGAGAAAAATTCTGAGTCAGTTTAATTATTCGACCTGTAAATTTCAAAGTGTTTGAATCAATAATTACCAAGGTGCATTTTTTGTTTTTATTATATTTAAGACTTCCATCGACAGAGCTCCGATAGCCTAATGGCTAGACCGTTGGGTTCCAAGCGCGTGGTACTGGGTTCGAGTCCCGGCCGGAACGAAAATCTTCCATGTATATATTTCTCTTCTAATTTGAAGATTCTTTTTTTTTTCAATTTCTTTCTTTTGCAAATATGGAATATTTATGTACGGAAGAAAATTCTGAGTCAGTTTAATCATTCGACCTTTAGATTTCAAAGATTTTAGATCAATAATTACTAAGGTGCATTTTTTGTTTTTATTATAATTAAGACAACGATCAACAGAGATCCGATAGTATATTGGCGAGAGCGTTGGGCTTCCATGAGTGTCGCCCTGGGTTCAAATCCCAGCCGGAAAGGAAATCTTAAATGCAAATATTTTTTTCTAATTTTATAATTCTTTTTTTTTTATTTTTCCCTTTTGCGAAGTCAGTCAGTCAGTCTGACAGTCAATCAGTCAAGCACTCAGTCATTCAGTCTCAGTCAGTCAGTCCAGTCAGTCAGTCACTCAGTCAGTCAGTTAGTCCTTCAGCCAGTCAGTCAAGCAGTCAGTCATTTAGTCTCAGTCAGTCAGTCATTCAGTCAGTCAGTCAGTCAGGCAGTCAGTCAGTCAGTCAGTCGGTCAGTCCTGTGCAGTCAGTTAGTCACTAAAGCAGTCAGTTAGTCACTAAAGCAGTCAGTCAGTCTCAGTCAGTCAGTCAGTCAGTCAGTCCAGTCCAGTCTCAGTCAGTCAGTCAGTCAGTCTCGGTCAGTCAGTCAGTCAGTCATTCAGTCAGTCAGTCTGTCAGTCAGTCGGTCAGTCGGTCAGCCTTATTCAGTCAGTCTGTCAGTCAGTCAGTCAGTCAGCCTTATTCAGTCAGTCTGTCAGTCAGTCAGTCGGTCAGTCCTGTCCAGTCAGTTAGTCAGTCAAGCAGTCAGTCAGGTAGTCAAGCAGTCAGTCAGTCAGTGTCAGTCAGTCATTTAGTCATTCAGTCAGTCAGTGAAATAGCCAGTCAGAGAGTCAAGCAGTCAGTCAGTCAGTCTCAGTCAGTCAGTTAGTCAGTCAGTCAGTCAGTCAGTCAGTCAGTCCAGTCTCAGTCAGTCAGGCAGTTAGTCAGTCAGTCTGGGTCAGTCAGTGAGTCAGTCAGTCAGTATCAGTCAGTCAGTGAGTCAGTCTGTCAGTCAGGCAGTATCAGTCAGGCAGTAAGACTCCGCTCGACAGAACTCCGATAGCCTAATGGCTAGACCGCTGGTCTTCCAAGCGAGTGGCCTGGGTTCGAGTCCCAGCCGGAGCGAATATCTTCAATGTATGTATTTCTTTTCTAATTTGAAAATTCTTTTTTTTTCAATTTCTTTCCTTTGCAATTATTGATTATTTATGTAGGGAAGAAAATTCTGAGTCAGTTTAATTTTTCGACACGAAGATTTCGAAGTGTTTAAATAAACAATTACCAAGGTGCATTTTTTGTTTTTATTATATTTAAAACTCCCACCGACAGAGCTCCCATAGACTAATGGCTAGAGTGTTAGGCTTCCAAGCGAGTGGCCCTGGGTTCGAGTCCCAGCCTGAACGAAACTCTTCAATGTATACTTTTAGTTTCTAATTTGAAATTTCTTCTTCTTTTTTTTAATTTTTCTCTTTTGCGAATATTGATTATTTATGTAGGGAGAAAAATTCTGAGTCAGTTTAATTATTCGACCTGTAAATTTCAAAGTGTTTGAATCAATAATTACCATGGTGCATTTTTTGTTTTTATTATATTTAAGACTTCCATCGACAGAGCTCCGATAGCCTAATGGCTAGACCGTCGGGTTCCTAGCGCGTGGTACTGGGTTCGAGTCCCGGCCGGAAAGGAAATCTTAAATGCAAATATTTTTTTCTAATTTTATAATTCTTTTTTTTTTATTTTTCCCTTTTGCGAAGTCAGTCAGTCAGTCTGACAGTCAATCAGTCAAGCACTCAGTCATTCAGTCTCAGTCAGTCAGTCTGACAGTCAATCAGTCAAGCACTCAGTCATTCAGTCTCAGTCAGTCAGTCCAGTCAGTCAGTCACTCAGTCAGTCAGTTAGTCCTTCAGCCAGTCAGTCAAGCAGTCAGTCATTTAGTCTCAGTCAGTCAGTCATTCAGTCAGTCAGTCAGTCAGGCAGTCAGTCAGTCAGTCAGTCGGTCAGTCCTGTGCAGTCAGTTAGTCACTAAAGCAGTCAGTCAGTCTCAGTCAGTCAGTCAGTCAGTCAGTCCAGTCCAGTCTCAGTCAGTCAGTCTCGGTCAGTCAGTCTCGGTCAGTCAGTCAGTCAGTCAGTCATTCAGTCAGTCAGTCAGTCAGTCAGGCAGTCAGTCAGTCGGTCAGCCTTATTCAGTCAGTCTGTCAGTCAGTCAGTCAGTCAGCCTTATTCAGTCAGTCTGTCAGTCATCCTTATTCAGTCAGTCTGTCAGTCAGTCAGTCAGTCAGTCCTGTCCAGTCAGTTAGTCAGTCAAGCAGTCAGTCAGGTAGTCAAGCAGTCAGTCAGTCAGTGTCAGTCAGTCATTTAGTCATTCAGTCAGTCAGTGAAATAGCCAGTCAGAGAGTCAAGCAGTCAGTCAGTCAGTCTCAGTCAGTCAGTTAGTCAGTCAGTCAGTCAGTCAGTCAGTCAGTCAGTCCAGTCTCAGTCAGTCAGTCAGTCAGTCAGTCCAGTCTCAGTCAGTCAGGCAGTTAGTCAGTCAGTATCAGTCAGTCAGTGAGTCAGTCTGTCAGTCAGGCAGTATCAGTCAGGCAGTAAGACTCCGCTCGACAGAACTCCGATAGCCTAATGGCTAGACCGCTGGTCTTCCAAGCGAGTGGCCTGGGTTCGAGTCCCAGCCGGAGCGAATATCTTCAATGTATATATTTTTTTTCTAATTTGAAAATTCTTTTTTTTTTTCAATTTCTTTCCTTTGCAATTATTGATTATTTATGTAGGGAAGAAAATTCTGAGTCAGTTTAATTTTTCGACATGAAGATTTCAAAGTGTTTAAATAAACAATTACCAAGGTGCATTTTTTGTTTTTATTATATTTAAAACTCCCACCGACAGAGCTCCCATAGACTAATGGCTAGAGTGTTAGGCTTCCAAGCGAGTGGCCCTGGGTTCGAGTCCCAGCCTGAACAAAAATCTTCAATGTATACTTTTAGTTTCTAATTTGAAATTTCTTCTTCTTTTTTTTTTAATTTTTCTCTTTTGCGAATATTGATTATTTATGTAGGGAGAAAAATTCTGAGTCAAGTTAATTATTCGACCTGTAAATTTCAAAGTGTTTGAATCAATAATTACCCAGGTGCATTTTTTGTTTTTATTATATTTAAGACTTCCATCGGCAGAGCTCCGATAGCCTAATGGCTAGACCGTTGGGTTCCTAGCGCGTGGTACTGGGTTCGAGTCCCGGCCGGAAGGGAAATCTTAAATGCAAATATTTTTTTCTAATTTTATAATTCTTTTTTTTTTTATTTTTCCCTTTTGCGAAGTCAGTCAGTCAGTCTGACAGTCAATCAGTCAAGCACTCAGTCATTCAGTCTCAGTCAGTCTTTCCAGTCAGTCAGTCACTCAGTCAGTCAGTTAGTCCTTCAGCCAGTCAGTCAAGCAGTCAGTCATTTAGTCTCAGTCAGTCAGTCATTCAGTCAGTCAGTCAGTCAGGCAGTCAGTCAGTCAGTCAGTCGGTCAGTCCTGTGCAGTCAGTTAGTCACTAAAGCAGTCAGTCAGTCTCAGTCAGTCAGTCAGTCAGTCAGTCCAGTCCAGTCTCAGTCAGTCAGTCAGTCAGTCTCGGTCAGTCAGTCAGTCAGTCATTCAGTCAGTCAGTCAGTCAGGCAGTCAGTCAGTCGGTCAGCCTTATTCAGTCAGTCTGTCAGTCAGTCAGTCAGTCAGCCTTATTCAGTCAGTCTGTCAGTCATCCTTATTCAGTCAGTCTGTCAGTCAGTCAGTCAGTCAGTCCTGTCCAGTCAGTTAGTCAGTCAAGCAGTCAGTCAGGTAGTCAAGCAGTCAGTCAGTCAGTGTCAGTCAGTCATTTAGTCATTCAGTCAGTCAGTGAAATAGCCAGTCAGAGAGTCAAGCAGTCAGTCAGTCAGTCTCAGTCAGTCAGTCAGTCAGTCCAGTCTCAGTCAGTCAGGCAGTTAGTCAGTCAGTATCAGTCAGTCAGTGAGTCAGTCTGTCAGTCAGGCAGTATCAGTCAGGCAGTAAGACTCCGCTCGACAGAACTCCGATAGCCTAATGGCTAGACCGCTGGTCTTCCAAGCGAGTGGCCTGGGTTCGAGTCCCAGCCGGAGCGAATATCTTCAATGTATATATTTCTTTTCTAATTTGAAAATTCTTTTTTTTTTTCAATTTCTTTCCTTTGCAATTATTGATTATTTATGTAGGGAAGAAAATTCTGAGTCAGTTTAATTTTTCGACACGAAGATTTCAAAGTGTTTAAATAAACAATTACCAAGGTGCATTTTTTGTTTTTATTATATTTAAAACTCCCACCGACAGAGCTCCCATAGACTAATGGCTAGAGTGTTAGGCTTCCAAGCGAGTGGCCCTGGGTTCGAGTCCCAGCCTGAACGAAAATCTTCAATGTATACTTTTAGTTTCTAATTTGAAATTTCTTCTTCTTTTTTTTTTAATTTTTCTCTTTTGCGAATATTGATTATTTATGTAGGGAGAAAAATTCTGAGTCAATTTAATTATTCGACCTGTAAATTTCAAAGTGTTTGAATCAATAATTACCAAGGTGCATTTTTTGTTTTTATTATATTTAAGACTTCCATCGACAGAGCTCCGATAGCCTAATGGCTACACCGTTGGGTTCCTAGCGCGTGGTACTGGGTTCGAGTCCCGGCCGGAAAGGAAATCTTAAATGCAAATATTTTTTTCTAATTTTATAATTCTTTTTTTTTTATTTTTCCCTTTTGCGAAGTCAGTCAGTCTGACAGTCAATCAGTCAAGCACTCAGTCATTCAGTCTCAGTCAGTCAGTCCAGTCATTCAGTCACTCAGTCAGTCAGTTAGTCCTTCAGCCAGTCAGTCAAGCAGTCAGTCATTTAGTCTCAGTCAGTCAGTCATTCAGTCAGTCAGTCAGTCAGGCCGTCAGTCAGTCAGTCAGTCGGTCAGTCATGTGCAGTCAGTTAGTCACTAAAGCAGTCAGTCAGTCTCAGTCAGTCAGTCAGTCAGTCCAGTCCAGTCTCAGTCAGTCAGTCAGTCAGTCTCGGTCAGTCAGTCAGTCAGTCATTCAGTCAGTCAGTCAGGCAGTCAGTCAGTCGGTCAGCCTTATTCAGTCAGTCTGTCAGTCAGTCAGTCAGTCAGCCTTATTCAGTCAGTCTGTCAGTCATCCTTATTCAGTCAGTCTGTCAGTCAGTCAGTCGGTCAGTCCTGTCCAGTCAGTTAGTCAGTCAAGCAGTCAGTCAGGTAGTCAAGCAGTCAGTCAGTCAGTCATTTAGTCATTCAGTCAGTCAGTGAAATTGCCAGTCAGAGAGTCAAGCAGTCAGTCAGTCAGTCTCAGTCAGTCAATTAGTCAGTCAGTCAGTCAGTCAGTCAGTCAGTCCAGTCTCAGTCAGTCAGGCAGTTAGTCAGTCAGTCTCGGTCAGTCAGTGAGTCAGTCAGTCAGTATCAGTCAGTCAGTGAGTCAGTCTGTCAGTCAGGCAGTATCAGTCAGGCAGTAAGACTCCGCTCGACAGAACTCCGATAGCCTAATGGCTAGACCGCTGGTCTTCCAAGCGAGTGGCCTGGGTTCGAGTCCCAGCCGGAGCGAATATCTTCAATGTATATATTTCTTTTCTAATTTGAAAATTCTTTTTTTTTTTCAATTTCTTTCCTTTGCAATTATTGATTATTTATGTAGGGAAGAAAATTCTGAGTCAGTTTAATTTTTCGACATGAAGATTTCAAAGTGTTTAAATAAACAATTACCAAGGTGCATTTTTTGTTTTTATTATATTTAAAACTCCCACCGACAGAGCTCCCATAGACTAATGGCTAGAGTGTTAGGCTTCCAAGCGAGTGGCCCTGGGTTCGAGTCCCAGCCTGAACAAAAATCTTCAATGTATACTTTTAGTTTCTAATTTGAAATTTCTTCTTCTTTTTTTTTTAATTTTTCTCTTTTGCGAATATTGATTATTTATGTAGGGAGAAAAATTCTGAGTCAAGTTAATTATTCGACCTGTAAATTTCAAAGTGTTTGAATCAATAATTACCCAGGTGCATTTTTTGTTTTTATTATATTTAAGACTTCCATCGGCAGAGCTCCGATAGCCTAATGGCTAGACCGTTGGGTTCCTAGCGCGTGGTACTGGGTTCGAGTCCCGGCCGGAAAGGAAATCTTAAATGCAAATATTTTTTTCTAATTTTATAATTCTTTTTTTTTTTATTTTTCCCTTTTGCGAAGTCAGTCAGTCAGTCTGACAGTCAATCAGTCAAGCACTCAGTCATTCAGTCTCAGTCAGTCTTTCCAGTCAGTCAGTCACTCAGTCAGTCAGTTAGTCCTTCAGCCAGTCAGTCAAGCAGTCAGTCATTTAGTCTCAGTCAGTCAGTCATTCAGTCAGTCAGTCAGTCAGGCCGTCAGTCAGTCAGTCAGTCGGTCAGTCATGTGCAGTCAGTTAGTCACTAAAGCAGTCAGTCAGTCTCAGTCAGTCAGTCAGTCAGTCCAGTCCAGTCTCAGTCAGTCAGTCAGTCAGTCAGTCCAGTCCAGTCTCAGTCAGTCAGTCAGTCAGTCTCGGTCAGTCAGTCAGTCAGTCATTCAGTCAGTCAGTCAGTCAGGCAGTCAGTCAGTCGGTCAGCCTTATTCAGTCAGTCTGTCAGTCAGTCAGTCAGTCAGTCCTGTCCAGTCAGTTAGTCAGTCAAGCAGTCAGTCAGGTAGTCAAGCAGTCAGTCAGTCAGTCATTTAGTCATTCAGTCAGTCAGTGAAATAGCCAGTCAGAGAGTCAAGCAGTCAGTCAGTCAGTCTCAGTCAGTCAATTAGTCAGTCAGTCAGTCAGTCAGTCAGTCAGTCCAGTCTCAGTCAGTCAGGCAGTTAGTCAGTCAGTCTCGGTCAGTCAGTGAGTCAGTCAGTCAGTATCAGTCAGTCAGTGAGTCAGTCTGTCAGTCAGGCAGTATCAGTCAGGCAGTAAGACTCCGCTCGACAGAACTCCGATAGCCTAATGGCTAGACCGCTGGTCTTCCAAGCGAGTGGCCTGGGTTCGAGTCCCAGCCGGAGCGAATATCTTCAATGTATATATTTCTTTTCTAATTTGAAAATTCTTTTTTTTTTTCAATTTCTTTCCTTTGCAATTATTGATTATTTATGTAGGGAAGAAAATTCTGAGTCAGTTTAATTTTTCGACACGAAGATTTCAAAGTGTTTAAATAAACAATTACCAAGGTGCATTTTTTGTTTTTATTATATTTAAAACTCCCACCGACAGAGCTCCCATAGACTAATGGCTAGAGTGTTAGGCTTCCAAGCGAGTGGCCCTGGGTTCGAGTCCCAGCCTGAACGAAAATCTTCAATGTATACTTTTAGTTTCTAATTTGAAATTTCTTCTTCTTTTTTTTTTAATTTTTCTCTTTTGCGAATATTGATTATTTATGTAGGGAGAAAAATTCTGAGTCAGTTTAATTATTCGACCTGTAAATTTCAAAGTGTTTGAATCAATAATTACCAAGGTGCATTTTTTGTTTTTATTATATTTAAGACTTCCATCGACAGAGCTCCGATAGCCTAATGGCTAGACCGTTGGGTTCCTAGCGCGTGGTACTGGGTTCGAGTCCCAGCCGGAAAGGAAATCTTAAATGCAAATATTTCTTTCTAATTTCATAATTCTTTTTTTTATTTTTCCCTTTTGCGAAGTCAGTCAGTCAGTCTGACAGTCAATCAGTCAAGCACTCAGTCATTCAGTCTCTTCAGTCAGTCCAGTCAGTCAGTCACTCAGTCAGTCAGTTAGTCCTTCAGCCAGTCAGTCAAGCAGTCAGTCATTTAGTCTCAGTCAGTCAGTCATTCAGTCAGTCAGTCAGTCAGGCAGTCAGTCAGTCAGTCAGTCGGTCAGTCCTGTGCAGTCAGTTAGTCACTAAAGCAGTCAGTCAGTCTCAGTCAGTCAGTCAGTCAGTCAGTCCAGTCCAGTCTCAGTCAGTCAGTCAGTCAGTCTCGGTCAGTCAGTCAGTCAGTCATTCAGTCAGTCAGTCAGTCAGGCAGTCAGTCAGTCGGTCAGCCTTATTCAGTCAGTCTCTCAGTCAGTCAGTCAGTCAGCCTTATTCAGTCAGTCTGTCAGTCATCCTTATTCAGTCAGTCTGTCAGTCAGTCAGTCGGTCAGTCCTGTCCAGTCAGTTAGTCAGTCAAGCAGTCAGTCAGGTAGTCAAGCAGTCAGTCAGTCAGTGTCAGTCAGTCATTTAGTCATTCAGTCAGTCAGTGAAATAGCCAGTCAGAGAGTCAAGCAGTCAGTCAGTCAGTCTCAGTCAGTCAGTTAGTCAGTCAGTCTGTCAGTCAGTCAGTCAGTCCAGTCTCAGTCAGTCAGGCAGTTAGTCAGTCAGTCTCGGTCAGTCAGTGAGTCAGTCAGTCAGTATCAGTCAGTCAGTGAGTCAGTCTGTCAGTCAGGCAGTAAGACTCCGCTCGACAGAACTCCGATAGCCTAATGGCTAGACCGCTGGTCTTCCAAGCTAGTGGCCTGGGTTCGAGTCCCAGCCGGAGCGAATATCTTCAATGTATAGATTTCTTTTCTAATTTGAAAATTCTTTTTTTTTTCAATTTCTTTCCTTTGCAATTATTGATTATTTATGTAGGGAAGAAAATTCTGAGTCAGTTTAATTTTTCGACACGAAGATTTCAAAGTGTTTAAATAAACAATTACCAAGGTGCATTTTTTGTTTTTATTATATTTAAAACTCCCACCGACAGAGCTCCCATAGACTAATGGCTAGAGTGTTAAGTTTCCAAGCGAGTGGCCCTGGGTTCGAGTCCCAGCCTGAACGAAAATCTTCAATGTATACTTTTAGTTTCTAATTTGAAATTTCTTCTTCTTTTTTTTTTTTTAATTTTTCTCTTTTGCGAATATTGATTATTTATGTAGGGAGAAAAATTCTGAGTCAGTTCAATTATTCGACCTGTAAATTTCAAAGTGTTTGAATCAATAATTACCAAGGTGCATTTTTTGTTTTTATTATATTTAAGACTTCCATCGACAGAGCTCCGATAGCCTAATGGCTAGACCGTTGGGTTCCTAGCGCGTGGTATTGGGTTCGAGTCCCGGCCGGAAAGGAAATCTTAAATGCAAATATTTTTTTCTAATTTTATAATTCTTTTTTTTTTATTTTTCCCTTTTGCGAAGTCAGTCAGTCAGTCTGACAGTCAATCAGTCAGGCACTCAGTCATTCAGTCTCAGTCAGTCAGTCCAGTCAGTCAGTCACTCAGTCAGTCAGTTAGTCCTTCAGCCAGTCAGTCAAGCAGTCAGTCATTTAGGCTCAGTCAGTCAGTCATTCAGTCAGTCAGTCAGTCAGGAAGTCAGTCAGTCAGTCAGTCGGTCAGTCCTGTGCAGTCAGTTAGTCACTAAAGCAGTCAGTCAGTCTCAGTCAGTCAGTCAGTCAGTCTCGGTCAGTCAGTCAGTCAGTCATTCAGTCAGTCAGTCAGTCAGGCAGTCAGTCAGTCGGTCAGCCTTATTCAGTCAGTCTGTCAGTCAGTCAGTCAGTCAGCCTTATTCAGTCAGTCTGTCAGTCATCCTTATTCAGTAAGTCTGTCAGTCAGTCAGTCGGTCAGTCCTGTCCAGTCAGTTAGTCAGTCAAGCAGTCAGTCAGGTAGTCAAGCAGTCAGTCAGTGTCAGTCAGTCATTTAGTCATTCAGTCAGTCAGTGAAATAGCCAGACAGAGAGTCAAGCAGTCAGTCAGTCAGTCTCAGTCAGTCAGTTAGTCAGTCAGTCAGTCAGTCAGTCCAGTCTCAGTCAGTCAGGCAGTTAGTCAGTCAGTCTCGGTCAGTCAGTGAGTCAGTCAGTCAGTATCAGTCAGTCAGTGAGTCAGTCTGTCAGTCAGGCAGTATCAGTCAGGCAGTAAGACTCCGCTCGACAGAACTCCGATAGCCTAATGGCTAGACCGCTGGTCTTCCAAGCGAGTGGCCTGGGTTCGAGTCCCAGCCGGAGCGAATATCTTCAATGTATATATTTCTTTTCTAATTTGAAAATTCTTTTTTTTTCAATTTCTTTCCTTTGCAATTATTGATTATTTATGTAGGGAAGAAAATTCTGAGTCAGTTTAATTTTTCGACACAAAGATTTCAAAGTGTTTAAATAAACAATTACCAAGGTGCATTTATTGTTTTTATTATATTTAAAACTCCCACCGACAGAGCTCCCATAGACTAATGGCTAGAGTGTTAGGCTTCCAAGCGAGTGGCCCTGGGTTCGAGTCCCAGCCTGAACGAAAATCTTCAATGTATACTTTTAGTTTCTAATTTGAAATTTCTTCTTCTTTTTTTTTTAATTTTTCTCTTTTGCGAATATTGATTATTTATGTAGGGAGAAAAATTCTGAGTCAGTTTAATTATTCGACCTGTAAATTTCAAAGTGTTTGAATCAATAATTACCAAGGTGCATTTTTTGTTTTTATTATATTTAAGACTTCCATCGACAGAGCTCCGATAGCCTAATGGCTACCGCGTTGGGTTCCAAGCGCGTGGTACTGGGTTCGAGTCCCGGCCGCAACGAAAATCTTCAGCGTATATATTTCTTTTCTAATTTGAAAATTCTTTTTTTTCATTTTCTTTCTTTTGCAAATATCGATTATTTATATACGGAAGAAAATTCTGAGTCAGTTTAATTATTCGACCTGTAGATTTCAAAGATTTTAGATCAATAATTACCAAGGTGCATTTTTTGTTTTTATTATAATTAAGACACCGGCCAACCGAGATCCGATAGTCCATTGGCGAGAGCGTTGGGCTTCCATGCGTGTAGCCCTGGGTTCGAATCCCAGCCGGAAAGAAAATCTTAAATGCATGTATTTTTTTCTAATTTGATATTTTTTTTTATTTTTCCCTTTTGCGAAGTCAGTCAGTCAGTCCGACAGTCAATCAGTCAGTCTCTGTCAGCCAGTCAGTCTGTCAGTCGGTCAGTCCAGTCCATTCAGTCAGTCAAGCAGTCAGTCAGTCAGTCACTTAAGCAATCAATCAGTCAGTTAGTCATTCAGTCACTCAGTCAGTTAGGCAGTCAGTCATTCAGTCTCAGTCAGTCAGTCAGTCAGTCCTGTCAGTCAGTCACTCGGTCAGTCAGGCAGTCAGTCATTTAGTCTCAGTCAGCTAGTCATTCAGTCAGTCAGTCAGTCAGGCAGTCAGTCAGTCACTCAGCCTCATTCAGTCATTCTGTCAGTCAGTCAGTCAGTTAGTCATTCATTCAGTCAGTCTCAGTCAGTCAGTCAGTCAGTCAGTCTCAGTCAGTCAGTCAGTCAGTCAGTCAGTCAGTCAGTCAGTCCAGTCCAGTCTCAGTCAGTCAGTCAGTCAGTCTCGGTCAGTCAGTCAGTCAGTCATTCAGTCAGTCAGTCAGTCGGTCAGTCCTGTCTAGTCAGTTAGTCAGTCAAGCAGTCAGTCAGGCAGTCAAGCAGTCAGTCAGTCAGTGTCAGTCAGTCAGTTAGTCAGTCAAGCAGTCAGTCAGGCAGTCAAGCAGTCAGTCAGTCAGTGTCAGTCAGTCATTTAGTCATTTAGTCAGTCAGTAAAATAGTCAGTCAGACAGTCAAGCAGTCAGTCAGTCAGTCTCAGTCAGTCAGTTAGTCAGTCAGTCAGTCCAGTCTCAGTCAGTCAGGCAGTTAGTCAGTCAGTCTCGGTCAGTCAGTGAGTCAGTCAGTCAGTCTCGGTCAGTCAGTGAGTCAGTCATTACGTCAGTATCAGTCAGTCAGTGAGTCAGTCTGTCAGTCAGGCAGTCTCAGTCAGGCAGTAAGACTCCTCTTGACAGAACTCCGATAGCCTAAATGCTAGACCGCTGGTCTTCCAAGCGAGTCGCCTGGGTTCGAGTCCCAGCCGGAGCAAATATCTTCAGTGTATATATTTCTTTTCTAATTTGAAAATTCTTTTTTTTTTTTCAATTTCTTTCCTTTGCAAATATTGATTATTTATGTAGGGAAGAAAATTCTGGGTCAGTTTAATTTTTCGACCGGCAGATTTCAAAGTGTTTAAATAAATAATTACCAAGGTGCATTTTTGTTTTTATTATATTTAAAACTCCGACCGACAGAGCTCCGATAGACTAATGGTTAGCGTGTTGGGCTTCCAAGCGAGTGGCCCTGGGTTCGAGTCCCAGCCTGAGCGAAAATCTTCAATTTATATTTTTAGTTCCTAATTTGAAAATTCTTCTTCTTTTTTTTTAATTTTTCTCTTTTGCGAGTATTGATTATTTATGTAGGGAGAAAAATTCTGAGTCAGTTTAATTATTCGACCTGTAAATTTCAAAGTGTTTGAATCAATAATTACCAAGGTGCATTTTTTGTTTTTATTATATTTAAGACTCCGGCCGCAGAGCTCAGACAGCCCGAAGGCTTGAGCGTTGGACTGCCAAGCGTGTGGCCCTGGGTTCGAGTCCCATCCTGAGCGAAAATCTTCAATTTATATTTTTAGTTTCTAATTTGAAAATTCTTTTTTTTTTTTTTAAATTTTTCTCTTTTGCGAGTATTGATTATTTATGTAGGGAAGAAAATTCTGAGTCAGTTTAATTTTTCGACCCGCAGATTTCAAAGTGTTTGAATCAATAATTGCCAAGGTGCATTTTTTGTTTTTATTATATTTAAAACTCCGACCGACAGAGCTCCGATAGCCTACTGGCTAGACCGTTGGGCTCCCAAGCGAGTGGCCCTGGGTTCGAGTCCCAGCCTGAGCGAAAATCTTCAATTTATATTTTTAGTTTCTAATTTGAAAATTCTTCTTCTTTTTTTTTAAGTTTTCTCTTTTGCGAATATTGATTATTTATGTAGGGAGAAAAATTCTGAGTCAGTTTAATTATTCGACCTGTAAATTTCAAAGTGTTTGAATCAATAATTACCAAGGTGCATTTTTTGTTTTTATTATATTTAAGACTTCCATCGACAGAGCTCCGATAGCCTAATGGCTACCGCGTTGGGTTCCAAGCGCGTGGTACTGGGTTCGAGTCCCGGCCGCAACGAAAATCTTCAGCGTATATATTTCTTTTCTAATTTGAAAATTCTTTTTTTTTCATTTTCTTTCTTTTGCAAATATCGATTATTTATATACGGAAGAAAATTCTGAGTCAGTTTAATTATTCGACCTGTAGATTTCAAAGATTTTAGATCAATAATTACCAAGGTGCATTTTTTGTTTTTATTATAACTAAGACACCGGCCAACCGAGATCCGATAGTCCATTGGCGAGAGCGTTGGGCTTCCATGCGTGTAGCCCTGGGTTCGAATCCCAGCCGGAAAGAAAATCTTAAATGCATGTATTTTTTCTAATTTGATATTTTTTTTATTTTTCCCTTTTGCGAAGTCAGTCAGTCAGTCCGACAGTCAATCAGTCAGTCTCTGTCAGCCAGTCAGTCTGTCAGTCGGTCAGTCCAGTCCATTCAGTCAGTCAAGCAGTCAGTCAGTCAGTCACTTAAGCAATCAATCAGTCAGTTAGTCATTCAGTCACTCAGTCAGTTAGGCAGTCAGTCATTCAGTCTCAGTCAGTCAGTCAGTCAGTCCTGTCAGTCAGTCACTCGGTCAGTCAGGCAGTCAGTCATTTAGTCTCAGTCAGCTAGTCATTCAGTCAGTCCGTCAGTCAGGCAGTCAGTCAGTCACTCAGCCTCATTCAGTCATTCTGTCAGTCAGTCAGTCAGTTAGTCATTCATTCAGTCAGTCTCAGTCAGTCAGTCAGTCAGTCTCAGTCAGTCAGTCAGTCAGTCAGTCAGTCAGTCCAGTCCAGTCTCAGTCAGTCAGTCAGTCAGTCTCGGTCAGTCAGTCAGTCAGTCATTCAGTCAGTCAGTCAGTCGGTCAGTCAGTCAGTTAGTCAGTCAAGCAGTCAGTCAGGCAGTCAAGCACTCAGTCAGTCAGTGTCAGTCAGTCATTTAGTCATTTAGTCAGTCAGTGAAATAGTCAGTCAGACAGTCAAGCAGTCAGTCAGTCAGTCTCAGTCAGTCAGTTAGTCAGTCAGTCAGTCCAGTCTCAGTCAGTCAGGCAGTTAGTCAGTCAGTCTCGGTCAGTCAGTGAGTCAGTCAGTCAGTCTCGGTCAGTCAGTGAGTCAGTCATTTAGTCAGTATCAGTCAGTCAGTGAGTCAGTCTGTCAGTCAGGCAGTCTCAGTCAGGCAGTAAGACTCCTCTCGACAGAACTCCGATAGCCTAAAGGCTAGACCGCTGGTCTTCCAAGCGAGTCGCCTGGGTTCGAGTCCCAGCCGGAGCAAATATCTTCAGTGTATATATTTCTTTTCTAATTTGAAAATTCTTTTTTTTTTTCAATTTCTTTCCTTTGCAAATATTGATTATTTATGTAGGGAAGAAAATTCTGAGTCAGTTTAATTTTTCGACCGGCAGATTTCAAAGTGTTTAAATAAATAATTACCAAGGTGCATTTTTGTTTTTATTATATTTAAAACTCCGACCGACAGCGCTCCGATAGACTAATGGTTAGAGTGTTGGGCTTCCAAGCGAGTGGCCCTGGGTTCGAGTCCCAGCCTGAGCGAAAATCTTCAATTTATATTTTTAGTTTCTAATTTGAAAATTCTTCTTCTTTTTTTTTAATTTTTCTCTTTTGCGAATATTGATTATTTATGTAGGGAGAAAAATTCTGAGTCAGTTTAATTATTCGACCTGTAAATTTCAAAGTGTTTGAATCAATAATTACCAAGGTGCATTTTTTGTTTTTATTATATTTAAGACTTCCATCGACAGAGCTCCGATAGCCTAATGGCTACCGCGTTGGGTTCCAAGCGCGTGGTACTGGGTTCGAGTCCCGGCCGCAACGAAAATCTTCAGCGTATATATTTCTTTTCTAATTTGAAAATTCTTTTTTTTCATTTTCTTTCTTTTGCAAATATCGATTATTTATATACGGAAGAAAATTCTGAGTCAGTTTAATTATTCGACCTGTAGATTTCAAAGATTTTAGATCAATAATTACCAAGGTGCATTTTTTGTTTTTATTATAATTAAGACACCGGCCAACCGAGATCCGATAGTCCATTGGCGAGAGCGTTGGGCTTCCATGCGTGTAGCCCTGGGTTCGAATCCCAGCCGGAAAGAAAATCTTAAATGCATGTATTTTTTTCTAATTTGATATTTTTTTTTATTTTTCCCTTTTGCGAAGTCAGTCAGTCAGTCCGACAGTCAATCAGTCAGTCTCTGTCAGCCAGTCAGTCTGTCAGTCGGTCAGTCCAGTCCATTCAGTCAGTCAAGCAGTCAGTCAGTCAGTCACTTAAGCAATCAATCAGTCAGTTAGTCATTCAGTCACTCAGTCAGTTAGGCAGTCAGTCATTCAGTCTCAGTCAGTCAGTCAGTCAGTCCTGTCAGTCAGTCACTCGGTCAGTCAGGCAGTCAGTCATTTAGTCTCAGTCAGCTAGTCATTCAGTCAGTCAGTCAGTCAGGCAGTCAGTCAGTCACTCAGCCTCATTCAGTCATTCTGTCAGTCAGTCAGTCAGTTAGTCATTCATTCAGTCAGTCTCAGTCAGTCAGTCAGTCAGTCAGTCTCAGTCAGTCAGTCAGTCAGTCAGTCAGTCAGTCAGTCAGTCCAGTCCAGTCTCAGTCAGTCAGTCAGTCAGTCTCGGTCAGTCAGTCAGTCAGTCATTCAGTCAGTCAGTCAGTCGGTCAGTCCTGTCTAGTCAGTTAGTCAGTCAAGCAGTCAGTCAGGCAGTCAAGCAGTCAGTCAGTCAGTGTCAGTCAGTCAGTTAGTCAGTCAAGCAGTCAGTCAGGCAGTCAAGCAGTCAGTCAGTCAGTGTCAGTCAGTCATTTAGTCATTTAGTCAGTCAGTAAAATAGTCAGTCAGACAGTCAAGCAGTCAGTCAGTCAGTCTCAGTCAGTCAGTTAGTCAGTCAGTCAGTCCAGTCTCAGTCAGTCAGGCAGTTAGTCAGTCAGTCTCGGTCAGTCAGTGAGTCAGTCAGTCAGTCTCGGTCAGTCAGTGAGTCAGTCATTACGTCAGTATCAGTCAGTCAGTGAGTCAGTCTGTCAGTCAGGCAGTCTCAGTCAGGCAGTAAGACTCCTCTTGACAGAACTCCGATAGCCTAAATGCTAGACCGCTGGTCTTCCAAGCGAGTCGCCTGGGTTCGAGTCCCAGCCGGAGCAAATATCTTCAGTGTATATATTTCTTTTCTAATTTGAAAATTCTTTTTTTTTTTTCAATTTCTTTCCTTTGCAAATATTGATTATTTATGTAGGGAAGAAAATTCTGGGTCAGTTTAATTTTTCGACCGGCAGATTTCAAAGTGTTTAAATAAATAATTACCAAGGTGCATTTTTGTTTTTATTATATTTAAAACTCCGACCGACAGAGCTCCGATAGACTAATGGTTAGCGTGTTGGGCTTCCAAGCGAGTGGCCCTGGGTTCGAGTCCCAGCCTGAGCGAAAATCTTCAATTTATATTTTTAGTTCCTAATTTGAAAATTCTTCTTCTTTTTTTTTAATTTTTCTCTTTTGCGAGTATTGATTATTTATGTAGGGAGAAAAATTCTGAGTCAGTTTAATTATTCGACCTGTAAATTTCAAAGTGTTTGAATCAATAATTACCAAGGTGCATTTTTTGTTTTTATTATATTTAAGACTCCGGCCGCAGAGCTCAGACAGCCCGAAGGCTTGAGCGTTGGACTGCCAAGCGTGTGGCCCTGGGTTCGAGTCCCATCCTGAGCGAAAATCTTCAATTTATATTTTTAGTTTCTAATTTGAAAATTCTTTTTTTTTTTTTTAAATTTTTCTCTTTTGCGAGTATTGATTATTTATGTAGGGAAGAAAATTCTGAGTCAGTTTAATTTTTCGACCCGCAGATTTCAAAGTGTTTGAATCAATAATTGCCAAGGTGCATTTTTTGTTTTTATTATATTTAAAACTCCGACCGACAGAGCTCCGATAGCCTACTGGCTAGACCGTTGGGCTCCCAAGCGAGTGGCCCTGGGTTCGAGTCCCAGCCTGAGCGAAAATCTTCAATTTATATTTTTAGTTTCTAATTTGAAAATTCTTCTTCTTTTTTTTTAAGTTTTCTCTTTTGCGAATATTGATTATTTATGTAGGGAGAAAAATTCTGAGTCAGTTTAATTATTCGACCTGTAAATTTCAAAGTGTTTGAATCAATAATTACCAAGGTGCATTTTTTGTTTTTATTATATTTAAGACTTCCATCGACAGAGCTCCGATAGCCTAATGGCTACCGCGTTGGGTTCCAAGCGCGTGGTACTGGGTTCGAGTCCCGGCCGCAACGAAAATCTTCAGCGTATATATTTCTTTTCTAATTTGAAAATTCTTTTTTTTTCATTTTCTTTCTTTTGCAAATATCGATTATTTATATACGGAAGAAAATTCTGAGTCAGTTTAATTATTCGACCTGTAGATTTCAAAGATTTTAGATCAATAATTACCAAGGTGCATTTTTTGTTTTTATTATAACTAAGACACCGGCCAACCGAGATCCGATAGTCCATTGGCGAGAGCGTTGGGCTTCCATGCGTGTAGCCCTGGGTTCGAATCCCAGCCGGAAAGAAAATCTTAAATGCATGTATTTTTTCTAATTTGATATTTTTTTTATTTTTCCCTTTTGCGAAGTCAGTCAGTCAGTCCGACAGTCAATCAGTCAGTCTCTGTCAGCCAGTCAGTCTGTCAGTCGGTCAGTCCAGTCCATTCAGTCAGTCAAGCAGTCAGTCAGTCAGTCACTTAAGCAATCAATCAGTCAGTTAGTCATTCAGTCACTCAGTCAGTTAGGCAGTCAGTCATTCAGTCTCAGTCAGTCAGTCAGTCAGTCCTGTCAGTCAGTCACTCGGTCAGTCAGGCAGTCAGTCATTTAGTCTCAGTCAGCTAGTCATTCAGTCAGTCCGTCAGTCAGGCAGTCAGTCAGTCACTCAGCCTCATTCAGTCATTCTGTCAGTCAGTCAGTCAGTTAGTCATTCATTCAGTCAGTCTCAGTCAGTCAGTCAGTCAGTCTCAGTCAGTCAGTCAGTCAGTCAGTCAGTCAGTCCAGTCCAGTCTCAGTCAGTCAGTCAGTCAGTCTCGGTCAGTCAGTCAGTCAGTCATTCAGTCAGTCAGTCAGTCGGTCAGTCAGTCAGTTAGTCAGTCAAGCAGTCAGTCAGGCAGTCAAGCACTCAGTCAGTCAGTGTCAGTCAGTCATTTAGTCATTTAGTCAGTCAGTGAAATAGTCAGTCAGACAGTCAAGCAGTCAGTCAGTCAGTCTCAGTCAGTCAGTTAGTCAGTCAGTCAGTCCAGTCTCAGTCAGTCAGGCAGTTAGTCAGTCAGTCTCGGTCAGTCAGTGAGTCAGTCAGTCAGTCTCGGTCAGTCAGTGAGTCAGTCATTTAGTCAGTATCAGTCAGTCAGTGAGTCAGTCTGTCAGTCAGGCAGTCTCAGTCAGGCAGTAAGACTCCTCTCGACAGAACTCCGATAGCCTAAAGGCTAGACCGCTGGTCTTCCAAGCGAGTCGCCTGGGTTCGAGTCCCAGCCGGAGCAAATATCTTCAGTGTATATATTTCTTTTCTAATTTGAAAATTCTTTTTTTTTTTCAATTTCTTTCCTTTGCAAATATTGATTATTTATGTAGGGAAGAAAATTCTGAGTCAGTTTAATTTTTCGACCGGCAGATTTCAAAGTGTTTAAATAAATAATTACCAAGGTGCATTTTTGTTTTTATTATATTTAAAACTCCGACCGACAGCGCTCCGATAGACTAATGGTTAGAGTGTTGGGCTTCCAAGCGAGTGGCCCTGGGTTCGAGTCCCAGCCTGAGCGAAAATCTTCAATTTATATTTTTAGTTTCTAATTTGAAAATTCTTCTTCTTTTTTTTTAATTTTTCTCTTTTGCGAATATTGATTATTTATGTAGGGAGAAAAATTCTGAGTCAGTTTAATTATTCGACCTGTAAATTTCAAAGTGTTTGAATCAATAATTACCAAGGTGCATTTTTTGTTTTTATTATATTTAAGACTTCCATCGACAGAGCTCCGATAGCCTAATGGCTACCGCGTTGGGTTCCAAGCGCGTGGTACTGGGTTCGAGTCCCGGCCGCAACGAAAATCTTCAATGTATATATTTCTTTTCTAATTTGAAAATTCTTTTTTTTTTCATTTTCTTTCTTTTGCAAATATCGATTATTTATATACGGAAGAAAATTCTGAGTCAGTTTAATTATTCGACCTGTAGATTTCAAAGATTTTAGATCAATAATTACCAAGGTGCATTTTTTGTTTTTATTATAATTAAGACACCGGCCAACCGAGATCCGATAGTCCATTGGCGAGAGCGTTGGGCTTCCATGCGTGTAGCCCTGGGTTCGAATCCCAGCCGGAAAGAAAATCTTAAATGCATGTATTTTTTTCTAATTTGATATTTTTTTTTATTTTTCCCTTTTGCGAAGTCAGTCAGTCAGTCCGACAGTCAATCAGTCAGTCTCTGTCAGCCAGTCAGTCTGTCAGTCGGTCAGTCCAGTCCATTCAGTCAGTCAAGCAGTCAGTCAGTCAGTCACTTAAGCAATCAATCAGTCAGTTAGTCATTCAGTCACTCAGTCAGTTAGGCAGTCAGTCATTCAGTCTCAGTCAGTCAGTCAGTCAGTCCTGTCAGTCAGTCACTCGGTCAGTCAGGCAGTCAGTCATTTAGTCTCAGTCAGCTAGTCATTCAGTCAGTCAGTCAGTCAGGCAGTCAGTCAGTCACTCAGCCTCATTCAGTCATTCTGTCAGTCAGTCAGTCAGTTAGTCATTCATTCAGTCAGTCTCAGTCAGTCAGTCAGTCAGTCTCAGTCAGTCAGTCAGTCAGTCATTCAGTCAGTCAGTCAGTCGGTCAGTCCTGTCCAGTCAGTTAGTCAGTCTCGGTCAGTCAGTCAGTCAGTCATTCAGTCAGTCAGTCAGTGTCAGTCAGTCAGTTAGTCAGTCAAGCAGTCAGTCAGGCAGTCAAGCACTCAGTCAGTCAGTGTCAGTCAGTCATTTAGTCATTTAGTCAGTCAGTGAAATAGTCAGTCAGACAGTCAAGCAGTCAGTCAGTCAGTCTCAGTCAGTCAGTTAGTCAGTCAGTCAGTCCAGTCTCAGTCAGTCAGGCAGTTAGTCAGTCAGTCTCGGTCAGTCAGTGAGTCAGTCAGTCAGTCTCGGTCAGTCAGTGAGTCAGTCATTTAGTCAGTATCAGTCAGTCAGTGAGTCAGTCTGTCAGTCAGGCAGTCTCAGTCAGGCAGTAAGACTCCTCTCGACAGAACTCCGATAGCCTAAAGGCTAGACCGCTGGTCTTCCAAGCGAGTCGCCTGGGTTCGAGTCCCAGCCGGAGCAAATATCTTCAGTGTATATATTTCTTTTCTAATTTGAAAATTCTTTTTTTTTTCAATTTCTTTCCTTTGCAAATATTGATTATTTATGTAGGGAAGAAAATTCTGAGTCAGTTTAATTTTTCGACCGGCAGATTTCAAAGTGTTTAAATAAATAATTACCAAGGTGCATTTTTGTTTTTATTATATTTAAAACTCCGACCGACAGCGCTCCGATAGACTAATGGTTAGAGTGTTGGGCTTCCAAGCGAGTGGCCCTGGGTTCGAGTCCCAGCCTGAGCAAAAATCTTCAATTTATATTTTTAGTTTCTAATTTGAAAATTCTTCTTCTTTTTTTTTAATTTTTCTCTTTTGCGAATATTGATTATTTATGTAGGGAGAAAAATTCTGAGTCAGTTTAATTATTCGACCTGTAAATTTCAAAGTGTTTGAATCAATAATTACCAAGGTGCATTTTTTGTTTTTATTATATTTAAGACTTCCATCGACAGAGCTCCGATAGCCTAATGGCTACCGCGTTGGGTTCCAAGCGCGTGGTACTGGGTTCGAGTCCCGGCCGCAACGAAAATCTTCAATGTATATATTTCTTTTCTAATTTGAAAATTCTTTTTTTTTTCATTTTCTTTCTTTTGCAAATATCGATTATTTATATACGGAAGAAAATTCTGAGTCAGTTTAATTATTCGACCTGTAGATTTCAAAGATTTTAGATCAATAATTACCAAGGTGCATTTTTTGTTTTTATTATAATTAAGACACCGGCCAACCGAGATCCGATAGTCCATTGGCGAGAGCGTTGGGCTTCCATGCGTGTAGCCCTGGGTTCGAATCCCAGCCGGAAAGAAAATCTTAAATGCATGTATTTTTTTCTAATTTGATATTTTTTTTTATTTTTCCCTTTTGCGAAGTCAGTCAGTCAGTCCGACAGTCAATCAGTCAGTCTCTGTCAGCCAGTCAGTCTGTCAGTCGGTCAGTCCAGTCCATTCAGTCAGTCAAGCAGTCAGTCAGTCAGTCACTTAAGCAATCAATCAGTCAGTTAGTCATTCAGTCACTCAGTCAGTTAGGCAGTCAGTCATTCAGTCTCAGTCAGTCAGTCAGTCAGTCCTGTCAGTCAGTCACTCGGTCAGTCAGGCAGTCAGTCATTTAGTCTCAGTCAGCTAGTCATTCAGTCAGTCAGTCAGTCAGGCAGTCAGTCAGTCACTCAGCCTCATTCAGTCATTCTGTCAGTCAGTCAGTCAGTTAGTCATTCATTCAGTCAGTCTCAGTCAGTCAGTCAGTCAGTCTCAGTCAGTCAGTCAGTCAGTCATTCAGTCAGTCAGTCAGTCGGTCAGTCCTGTCCAGTCAGTTAGTCAGTCTCGGTCAGTCAGTCAGTCAGTCATTCAGTCAGTCAGTCAGTGTCAGTCAGTCAGTTAGTCAGTCAAGCAGTCAGTCAGGCAGTCAAGCACTCAGTCAGTCAGTGTCAGTCAGTCATTTAGTCATTTAGTCAGTCAGTGAAATAGTCAGTCAGACAGTCAAGCAGTCAGTCAGTCAGTCTCAGTCAGTCAGTTAGTCAGTCAGTCAGTCCAGTCTCAGTCAGTCAGGCAGTTAGTCAGTCAGTCTCGGTCAGTCAGTGAGTCAGTCAGTCAGTCTCGGTCAGTCAGTGAGTCAGTCATTTAGTCAGTATCAGTCAGTCAGTGAGTCAGTCTGTCAGTCAGGCAGTCTCAGTCAGGCAGTAAGACTCCTCTCGACAGAACTCCGATAGCCTAAAGGCTAGACCGCTGGTCTTCCAAGCGAGTCGCCTGGGTTCGAGTCCCAGCCGGAGCAAATATCTTCAGTGTATATATTTCTTTTCTAATTTGAAAATTCTTTTTTTTTTCAATTTCTTTCCTTTGCAAATATTGATTATTTATGTAGGGAAGAAAATTCTGAGTCAGTTTAATTTTTCGACCGGCAGATTTCAAAGTGTTTAAATAAATAATTACCAAGGTGCATTTTTGTTTTTATTATATTTAAAACTCCGACCGACAGCGCTCCGATAGACTAATGGTTAGAGTGTTGGGCTTCCAAGCGAGTGGCCCTGGGTTCGAGTCCCAGCCTGAGCAAAAATCTTCAATTTATATTTTTAGTTTCTAATTTGAAAATTCTTCTTCTTTTTTTTTAATTTTTCTCTTTTGCGAATATTGATTATTTATGTAGGGAGAAAAATTCTGAGTCAGTTTAATTATTCGACCTGTAAATTTCAAAGTGTTTGAATCAATAATTACCAAGGTGCATTTTTTGTTTTTATTATATTTAAGACTTCCATCGACAGAGCTCCGATAGCCTAATGGCTACCGCGTTGGGTTCCAAGCGCGTGGTACTGGGTTCGAGTCCCGGCCGCAACGAAAATCTTCAATGTATATATTTCTTTTCTAATTTGAAAATTCTTTTTTTTTTCATTTTCTTTCTTTTGCAAATATCGATTATTTATATACGGAAGAAAATTCTGAGTCAGTTTAATTATTCGACCTGTAGATTTCAAAGATTTTAGATCAATAATTACCAAGGTGCATTTTTTGTTTTTATTATAATTAAGACACCGGCCAACCGAGATCCGATAGTCCATTGGCGAGAGCGTTGGGCTTCCATGCGTGTAGCCCTGGGTTCGAATCCCAGCCGGAAAGAAAATCTTAAATGCATGTATTTTTTTCTAATTTGATATTTTTTTTTATTTTTCCCTTTTGCGAAGTCAGTCAGTCAGTCCGACAGTCAATCAGTCAGTCTCTGTCAGCCAGTCAGTCTGTCAGTCGGTCAGTCCAGTCCATTCAGTCAGTCAAGCAGTCAGTCAGTCAGTCACTTAAGCAATCAATCAGTCAGTTAGTCATTCAGTCACTCAGTCAGTTAGGCAGTCAGTCATTCAGTCTCAGTCAGTCAGTCAGTCAGTCCTGTCAGTCAGTCACTCGGTCAATCAGGCAGTCAGTCATTTAGTCTCAGTCAGCTAGTCATTCAGTCAGTCAGTCAGTCAGGCAGTCAGTCAGTCACTCAGCCTCATTCAGTCATTCTGTCAGTCAGTCAGTCAGTTAGTCATTCATTCAGTCAGTCTCAGTCAGTCAGTCAGTCAGTCTCGGTCAGTCAGTCAGTCAGTCATTCAGTCAGTCAGTCAGTCGGTCAGTCCTGTCCAGTCAGTTAGTCAGTCAAGCAGTCAGTCAGGCAGTCAAGCAGTCAGTCAGTCAGTGTCAGTCAGTCAGTTAGTCAGTCAAGCAGTCAGTCAGGCAGTCAAGCACTCAGTCAGTCAGTGTCAGTCAGTCATTTAGTCATTTAGTCAGTCAGTGAAATAGTCAGTCAGACAGTCAAGCAGTCAGTCAGTCAGTCTCAGTCAGTCAGTTAGTCAGTCAGTCAGTCCAGTCTCAGTCAGTCAGGCAGTTAGTCAGTCAGTCTCGGTCAGTCAGTGAGTCAGTCAGTCAGTCTCGGTCAGTCAGTGAGTCAGTCATTTAGTCAGTATCAGTCAGTCAGTGAGTCAGTCTGTCAGTCAGGCAGTCTCAGTCAGGCAGTAAGACTCCTCTCGACAGAACTCCGATAGCCTAAAGGCTAGACCGCTGGTCTTCCAAGCGAGTCGCCTGGGTTCGAGTCCCAGCCGGAGCAAATATCTTCAGTGTATATATTTCTTTTCTAATTTGAAAATTCTTTTTTTTTTCAATTTCTTTCCTTTGCAAATATTGATTATTTATGTAGGGAAGAAAATTCTGAGTCAGTTTAATTTTTCGACCGACAGATTTCAAAGTGTTTAAATAAATAATTACCAAGGTGCATTTTTGTTTTTATTATATTTAAAACTCCGACCGACAGAGCTCCGATAGACTAATGGTTAGAGTGTTGGGCTTCCAAGCGAGTGGCACTGGGTTCGAGTCCCAGCCTGAGCGAAAATCTTCAATTTATATTTTTAGTTTCTAATTTGAAAATTCTTCTTCTTTTTTTTTAATTTTTCTCTTTTGCGAATATTGATTATTTATGTAGGGAGAAAAATTCTGAGTCAGTTTAATTATTCGACCTGTAAATTTCAAAGTGTTTGAATCAATAATTACCAAGGTGCATTTTTTGTTTTTATTATATTTAAGACTTCCATCGACAGAGCTCCGATAGCCTAATGGCTACCGCGTTGGGTTCCAAGCGCGTGGTACTGGGTTCGAGTCCCGGCCGCAACGAAAATCTTCAATGTATATATTTCTTTTCTAATTTGAAAATTCTTTTTTTTTTCATTTTCTTTCTTTTGCAAATATCGATTATTTATATACGGAAGAAAATTCTGAGTCAGTTTAATTATTCGACCTGTAGATTTCAAAGATTTTAGATCAATAATTACCAAGGTGCATTTTTTGTTTTTATTATAATTAAGACACCGGCCAACCGAGATCCGATAGTCCATTGGCGAGAGCGTTGGGCTTCCATGCGTGTAGCCCTGGGTTCGAATCCCAGCCGGAAAGAAAATCGTAAATGCATGTTTTTTTTTCTAATTTGATATTTTTTTTTTATTTTTCCCTTTTGCGAAGTCAGTCAGTCAGTCCGACAGTCAATCAGTCAGTCTCTGTCAGCCAGTCAGTCTGTCAGTCGGTCAGTCCAGTCCATTCAGTCAGTCAAGCAGTCAGTCAGTCAGTCACTTAAGCAATCAATCAGTCAGTTAGTCATTCAGTCACTCAGTCAGTTAGGCAGTCAGTCATTCAGTCTCAGTCAGTCAGTCAGTCAGTCCTGTCAGTCAGTCACTCGGTCAGCCAGGCAGTCAGTCATTTAGTCTCAGTCAGCTAGTCATTCAGTCAGTCAGTCAGTCAGGCAGTCAGTCAGTCACTCAGCCTCATTCAGTCATTCTGTCAGTCAGTCAGTCAGTTAGTCATTCATTCAGTCAGTCTCAGTCAGTCAGTCAGTCAGTCAGTCTCAGTCAGTCAGTCAGTCAGTCAGTCAGTCAGTCCAGTCCAGTCTCAGTCAGTCAGTCAGTCAGTCTCGGTCAGTCAGTCAGTCATTCAGTCAGTTAGTCAGTCGGTCAGTCCTGTCCAGTCAGTTAGTCAGTCAAGCAGTCAGTCAGGCAGTCAAGCAGTCAGTCAGTCAGTGTCAGTCAGTCAGTTAGTCAGTCAAGCAGTCAGTCAGGCAGTCAAGCAGTCAGTCAGTCAGTGTCAGTCAGTCATTTAGTCATTTAGTCAGTCAGTGAAATAGTCAGTCAGACAGTCAAGCAGTCAGTCAGTCAGTCTCAGTCAGTCAGTTAATCAGTCAGTCAGTCCAGTCTCAGTCAGTCAGGCAGTTAGTCAGTCAGTCTCGGTCAGTCAGTGAGTCAGTCAGTCAGTCTCGGTCAGTCAGTGAGTCAGTCATTTAGTCAGTATCAGTCAGTCAGTGAGTCAGTCTGTCAGTCAGGCAGTCTCAGTCAGGCAGTAAGACTCCTCTCGACAGCACTCCGATAGCCTAAAGGCTAGACCGCTGGTCTTCCAAGCGAGTCGCCTGGGTTCGAGTCCCAGCCGGAGCAAATATCTTCAGTGTATATATTTCTTTTCTAATTTGAAAATTCTTTTTTTTTTCAATTTCTTTCCTTTGCAAATATTGATTATTTATGTAGGGAAGAAAATTCTGAGTCAGTTTAATTTTTCGACCGGCAGATTTCAAAGTGTTTAAATAAATAATTACCAAGGTGCATTTTTTGTTTTTATTATATTTAAGACTCCGGCCGCAGAGCTCAGACAGCCCGAAGGCTTGAGCGTTGGACTGCCAAGCGAGTGGCGCTGGGTTCGAGTCCCAGCCTGAGCGAAAATCTTCAATTTATATTTTTAGTTTCTAATTTGAAAATTCTTCTTCTTTTTTTTAATTTTTCTCTTTTGCGAATATTGATTATTTATGTAGGGAGAAAAATTCTGAGTCAGTTTAATTATTCGACCTGTAAATTTCAAAGTGTTTGAATCAATAATTACCAAGGTGCATTTTTTGTTTTTATTATATTTAAGACTTCCATCGACAGAGCTCCGATAGCCTAATGGCTACCGCGTTGGGTTCCAAGCGCGTGGTACTGGGTTCGAGTCCCGGCCGCAACGAAAATCTTCAATGTATATATTTCTTTTCTAATTTGAAAATTCTTTTTTTTTTTCATTTTCTTTCTTTTGCAAATATCGATTATTTATATACGGAAGAAAATTCTGAGTCAGTTTAATTTTTCGACCGGCAGATTTCAAAGTGTTTAAATAAATAATTACCAAGGTGCATTTTTGTTTTTATTATATTTAAAACTCCGACCGACAGAGCTCCGATAGACTAATGGTTAGCGTGTTGGGCTTCCAAGCGAGTGGCCCTGGGTTCGAGTCCCAGCCTGAGCGAAAATCTTCAATTTATATTTTTAGTTCCTAATTTGAAAATTCTTCTTCTTTTTTTTAATTTTTCTCTTTTGCGAGTATTGATTATTTATGTAGGGAGAAAAATTCTGAGTCAGTTTAATTATTCGACCTGTAAATTTCAAAGTGTTTGAATCAATAATTACCAAGGTGCATTTTTTGTTTTTATTATATTTAAGACTCCGGCCGCAGAGCTCAGACAGCCCGAAGGCTTGAGCGTTGGACTGCCAAGCGTGTGGCCCTGGGTTCGAGTCCCATCCTGAGCGAAAATCTTCAATTTATATTTTTAGTTTCTAATTTGAAAATTCTTCTTCTTTTTTTTTAAATTTTTCTCTTTTGCGAGTATTGATTATTTATGTAGGGAAGAAAATTCTGAGTCAGTTTAATTTTTCGACCCGCAGATTTCAAAGTGTTTGAATCAATAATTGCCAAGGTGCATTTTTTGTTTTTATTATATTTAAAACTCCGGCCGACAGAGCTCCGATAGCCTACTGGCTAGACCGTTGGGCTCCCAAGCGAGTGGCCCTGGGTTCGAGTCCCAGCCTGAGCGAAAATCTTCAATTTATATTTTTAGTTTCTAATTTGAAAATTCTTCTTCTTTTTTTTTAATTTTTCTCTTTTGCGAATATTGATTATTTATGTAGGGAGAAAAATTCTGAGTCAGTTTAATTATTCGACCTGTAAATTTCAAAGTGTTTGAATCAATAATTACCAAGGTGCATTTTTTGTTTTTATTATATTTAAGACTTCCATCGACAGAGCTCCGATAGCCTAATGGCTACCGCGTTGGGTTCCAAGCGCGTGGTACTGGGTTCGAGTCCCGGCCGCAACGAAAATCTTCAGCGTATATATTTCTTTTCTAATTTGAAAATTCTTTTTTTTTCATTTTCTTTCTTTTGCAAATATCGATTATTTATATACGGAAGAAAATTCTGAGTCAGTTTAATTATTCGACCTGTAGATTTCAAAGATTTTAGATCAATAATTACCAAGGTGCATTTTTTGTTTTTATTATAACTAAGACACCGGCCAACCGAGATCCGATAGTCCATTGGCGAGAGCGTTGGGCTTCCATGCGTGTAGCCCTGGGTTCGAATCCCAGCCGGAAAGAAAATCTTAAATGCATGTATTTTTTTCTAATTTTATATTTTTTTTATTTTTCCCTTTTGCGAAGTCAGTCAGTCAGTCCGACAGTCAATCAGTCAGTCTCTGTCAGCCAGTCAGTCTGTCAGTCGGTCAGTCCAGTCCATTCAGTCAGTCAAGCAGTCAGTCAGTCAGTCACTTAAGCAATCAATCAGTCAGTTAGTCATTCAGTCAATCAGTCAGTTAGGCAGTCAGTCATTCAGTCTCAGTCAGTCAGTCAGTCAGTCCTGTCAGTCAGTCACTCGGTCAGTCAGGCAGTCAGTCATTTAGTCTCAGTCAGCTAGTCATTCAGTCAGTCAGTCAGTCAGGCAGTCAGTCAGTCACTCAGCCTCATTCAGTCATTCTGTCAGTCAGTCAGTCAGTTAGTCATTCATTCAGTCAGTCTCAGTCAGTCAGTCAGTCAGTCTCAGTCAGTCAGTCAGTCAGTCAGTCAGTCAGTCCAGTCCAGTCTCAGTCAGTCAGTCAGTCAGTCTCGGTCAGTCAGTCAGTCATTCAGTCAGTCAGTCAGTCGGTCAGTCCTGTCCAGTCAGTTAGTCAGTCAAGCAGTCAGTCAGGCAGTCAAGCAGTCAGTCAGTCAGTGTCAGTCAGTCAGTTAGTCAGTCAAGCAGTCAGTCAGGCAGTCAAGCAGTCAGTCAGTCAGTGTCAGTCAGTCATTTAGTTATTTAGTCAGTCAGACAGTCAAGCAGTCAGTCAGTCAGTCTCAGTCAGTCAGTTAGTCAGTCAGTCAGTCCAGTCTCAGTCAGTCAGGCAGTTAGTCAGTCAGTCTCGGTCAGTCAGTGAGTCAGTCAGTCAGTCTCGGTCAGTCAGTGAGTCAGTCATTTAGTCAGTATCAGTCAGTCAGTGAGTCAGTCTGTCAGTCAGGCAGTCTCAGTCAGGCAGTAAGACTCCTCTCGACAGAACTCCGATAGCCTAAAGGCTAGACCGCTGGTCTTCCAAGCGAGTCGCCTGGGTTCGAGTCCCAGCCGGAGCAAATATCTTCAGTGTATATATTTCTTTTCTAATTTGAAAATTCTTTTTTTTTTCAATTTCTTTCCTTTGCAAATATTGATTATTTATGTAGGGAAGAAAATTCTGAGTCAGTTTAATTTTTCGACCGGCAGATTTCAAAGTGTTTAAATAAATAATTACCAAGGTGCATTTTTGTTTTTATTATATTTAAAACTCCGACCGACAGCGCTCCGATAGACTAATGGTTAGAGTGTTGGGCTTCCAAGCGAGTGGCCCTGGGTTCGAGTCCCAGCCTGAGCGAAAATCTTCAATTTATATTTTTAGTTTCTAATTTGAAAATTCTTCTTCTTTTTTTTTAATTTTTCTCTTTTGCGAATATTGATTATTTATGTAGGGAGAAAAATTCTGAGTCAGTTTAATTATTCGACCTGTAAATTTCAAAGTGTTTGAATCAATAATTACCAAGGTGCATTTTTTGTTTTTATTATATTTAAGACTTCCATCGACAGAGCTCCGATAGCCTAATGGCTACCGCGTTGGGTTCCAAGCGCGTGGTACTGGGTTCGAGTCCCGGCCGCAACGAAAATCTTCAATGTATATATTTCTTTTCTAATTTGAAAATTCTTTTTTTTTTTCATTTTCTTTCTTTTGCAAATATCGATTATTTATATACGGAAGAAAATTCTGAGTCAGTTTAATTATTCGACCTGTAGATTTCAAAGATTTTAGATCAATAATTACCAAGGTGCATTTTTTGTTTTTATTATAATTAAGACACCGGCCAACCGAGATCCGATAGTCCATTGGCGAGAGCGTTGGGCTTCCATGCGTGTAGCCCTGGGTTCGAATCCCAGCCGGAAAGAAAATCTTAAATGCATGTATTTTTTTCTAATTTGATATTTTTTTTTTATTTTTCCCTTTTGCGAAGTCAGTCAGTCAGTCCGACAGTCAATCAGTCAGTCTCTGTCAGCCAGTCAGTCTGTCAGTCGGTCAGTCCAGTCCATTCAGTCAGTCAAGCAGTCAGTCAGTCAGTCACTTAAGCAATCAATCAGTCAGTTAGTCATTCAGTCACTCAGTCAGTTAGGCAGTCAGTCATTCAGTCTCAGTCAGTCAGTCAGTCAGTCCTGTCAGTCAGTCACTCGGTCAGCCAGGCAGTCAGTCATTTAGTCTCAGTCAGCTAGTCATTCAGTCAGTCAGTCAGTCAGGCAGTCAGTCAGTCACTCAGCCTCATTCAGTCATTCTGTCAGTCAGTCAGTCAGTTAGTCATTCATTCAGTCAGTCTCAGTCAGTCAGTCAGTCAGTCAGTCTCAGTCAGTCAGTCAGTCAGTCAGTCAGTCAGTCCAGTCCAGTCTCAGTCAGTCAGTCAGTCAGTCTCGGTCAGTCAGTCAGTCATTCAGTCAGTCAGTCAGTCGGTCAGTCCTGTCCAGTCAGTTAGTCAGTCAAGCAGTCAGTCAGGCAGTCAAGCAGTCAGTCAGTCAGTGTCAGTCAGTCAGTTAGTCAGTCAAGCAGTCAGTCAGGCAGTCAAGCAGTCAGTCAGTCAGTGTCAGTCAGTCATTTAGTCATTTAGTCAGTCAGTGAAATAGTCAGTCAGACAGTCAAGCAGTCAGTCAGTCAGTCTCAGTCAGTCAGTTAATCAGTCAGTCAGTCCAGTCTCAGTCAGTCAGGCAGTTAGTCAGTCAGTCTCGGTCAGTCAGTGAGTCAGTCAGTCAGTCTCGGTCAGTCAGTGAGTCAGTCATTTAGTCAGTATCAGTCAGTCAGTGAGTCAGTCTGTCAGTCAGGCAGTCTCAGTCAGGCAGTAAGACTCCTCTCGACAGAACTCCGATAGCCTAAAGGCTAGACCGCTGGTCTTCCAAGCGAGTCGCCTGGGTTCGAGTCCCAGCCGGAGCAAATATCTTCAGTGTATATATTTCTTTTCTAATTTGAAAATTCTTTTTTTTTTCAATTTCTTTCCTTTGCAAATATTGATTATTTATGTAGGGAAGAAAATTCTGAGTCAGTTTAATTTTTCGACCGACAGATTTCAAAGTGTTTAAATAAATAATTACCAAGGTGCATTTTTTGTTTTTATTATATTTAAGACTCCGGCCGCAGAGCTCAGACAGCCCGAAGGCTTGAGCGTTGGACTGCCAAGCGAGTGGCGCAGGGTTCGAGTCCCAGCCTGAGCGAAAATCTTCAATTTATATTTTTAGTTTCTAATTTGAAAATTCTTCTTCTTTTTTTTAATTTTTCTCTTTTGCGAATATTGATTATTTATGTAGGGAGAAAAATTCTGAGTCAGTTTAATTATTCGACCTGTAAATTTCAAAGTGTTTGAATCAATAATTACCGAGGTGCATTTTTTGTTTTTATTATATTTAAGACTTCCATCGACAGAGCTCCGATAGCCTAATGGCTACCGCGTTGGGTTCCAAGCGCGTGGTACTGGGTTCGAGTCCCGGCCGCAACGAAAATCTTCAATGTATATATTTCTTTTCTAATTTGAAAATTCTTTTTTTTTTTTCATTTTCTTTCTTTTGCAAATATCGATTATTTATATACGGAAGAAAATTCTGAGTCAGTTTAATTATTCGACCTGTAGATTTCAAAGATTTTAGATCAATAATTACCAAGGTGCATTTTTTGTTTTTATTATAATTAAGACACCGGCCAACCGAGATCCGATAGTCCATTGGCGAGAGCGTTGGGCTTCCATGCGTGTAGCCCTGGGTTTCCGGAAAGAAAATCTTAAATGCATGTATTTTTTTCTAATTTGATATTTTTTTTTATTTTTCCCTTTTGCGAAGTCAGTCAGTCAGTCCGACAGTCAATCAGTCAGTCTCTGTCAGCCAGTCAGTCTGTCAGTCGGTCAGTCCAGTCCATTCAGTCAGTCAAGCAGTCAGTCAGTCAGTCACTTAAGCAATCAATCAGTCAGTTAGTCATTCAGTCACTCAGTCAGTTAGGCAGTCAGTCATTCAGTCTCAGTCAGTCAGTCAGTCAGTCCTGTCAGTCAGTCACTCGGTCAGTCAGGCAGTCAGTCATTTAGTCTCAGTCAGCTAGTCATTCAGTCAGTCAGTCAGTCAGGCAGTCAGTCAGTCACTCAGCCTCATTCAGTCATTCTGTCAGTCAGTCAGTCAGTTAGTCATTCATTCAGTCAGTCAGTCAGTCAGTCTCAGTCAGTCAGTCAGTCAGTCAGTCTCAGTCAGTCAGTCAGTCAGTCAGTCAGTCAGTCCAGTCCAGTCACAGTCAGTCAGTCAGTCAGTCTCGGTCAGTCAGTCAGTCAGTCATTCAGTCAGTCAGTCAGTCGGTCAGTCCTGTCCAGTCAGTTAGTCAGTCAAGCAGTCAGTCAGGCAGTCAGTCAGTGTCAGTCAGTCAGTGTCAGTCAGTCAGTTAGTCAGTCAAGCAGTCAGTCAGGCAGTCAAGCAGTCAGTCAGTCATTTAGTCAGTCAGTGAAATAGTCAGTCAGACAGTCAAGCAGTCAGTCAGTCAGTCTCAGTCAGTCAGTTAGTCAGTCAGTCAGTCCAGTCTCAGTCAGTCAGGCAGTTAGTCAGTCAGTCTTGGTCAGTCAGTGAGTCAGTCAGTCAGTCTCGGTCAGTCAGTGAGTCAGTCATTTAGTCAGTATCAGTCAGTCAGTGAGTCAGTCTGTCAGTCAGGCAGTCTCAGTCAGGCAGTAAGACTCCTCTCGACAGAACTCCGATAGCCTAAAGGCTAGACCGCTGGTCTTCCTAGCGAGTCGCCTGGGTTCGAGTCCCAGCCGGAGCAAATATCTTCAGTGTATATATTTCTTTTCTAATTTGAAAATTCTTTTTTTTTCAATTTCTTTCCTTTGCAAATATTGATTATTTATGTAGGGAAGAAAATTCTGAGTCAGTTTAATTTTTCGACCGACAGATTTCAAAGTGTTTAAATAAATAATTACCAAGGTGCATTTTTTGTTTTTATTATATTTAAGACTCCGGCCGCAGAGCTCAGACAGCCCGAAGGCTTGAGCGTTGGACTGCCAAGCGAGTGGCGCAGGGTTCGAGTCCCAGCCTGAGCGAAAATCTTCAATTTATATTTTTAGTTTCTAATTTGAAAATTCTTCTTCTTTTTTTTTAATTTTTCTCTTTTGCGAATATTGATTATTTATGTAGGGAGAAAAATTCTGAGTCAGTTTAATTATTCGACCTGTAAATTTCAAAGTGTTTGAATCAATAATTACCGAGGTGCATTTTTTGTTTTTATTATATTTAAGACTTCCATCGACAGAGCTCCGATAGCCTAATGGCTACCGCGTTGGGTTCCAAGCGCGTGGTACTGGGTTCGAGTCCCGGCCGCAACGAAAATCTTCAATGTATATATTTCTTTTCTAATTTGAAAATTCTTTTTTTTTTCATTTTCTTTCTTTTGCAAATATCGATTATTTATATACGGAAGAAAATTCTGAGTCAGTTTAATTATTCGACCTGTAGATTTCAAAGATTTTAGATCAATAATTACCAAGGTGCATTTTTTGTTTTTATTATAATTAAGACACCGGCCAACCGAGATCCGATAGTCCATTGGCGAGAGCGTTGGGCTTCCATGCGTGTAGCCCTGGGTTCGAATCCCAGCCGGAAAGAAAATCGTAAATGCATGGTTTTTTTCTAATTTGATATTTTTTTTTATTTTTCCCTTTTGCGAAGTCAGTCAGTCAGTCCGACAGTCAATCAGTCAGTCTCTGTCAGCCAGTCAGTCTGTCAGTCGGTCAGTCCAGTCCATTCAGTCAGTCAAGCAGTCAGTCAGTCAGTCACTTAAGCAATCAATCAGTCAGTTAGTCATTCAGTCACTCAGTCAGTTAGGCAGTCAGTCATTCAGTCTCAGTCAGTCAGTCAGTCAGTCCTGTCAGTCAGTCACTCGGTCAGCCAGGCAGTCAGTCATTTAGTCTCAGTCAGCTAGTCATTCAGTCAGTCAGTCAGTCAGGCAGTCAGTCAGTCACTCAGCCTCATTCAGTCATTCTGTCAGTCAGTCAGTCAGTTAGTCATTCATTCAGTCAGTCAGTCAGTCAGTCTCAGTCAGTCAGTCAGTCAGTCAGTCTCAGTCAGTCAGTCAGTCAGTCAGTCAGTCAGTCCAGTCCAGTCACAGTCAGTCAGTCAGTCAGTCTCGGTCAGTCAGTCAGTCAGTCATTCAGTCAGTCAGTCAGTCGGTCAGTCCTGTCCAGTCAGTTAGTCAGTCAAGCAGTCAGTCAGGCAGTCAGTCAGTGTCAGTCAGTCAGTGTCAGTCAGTCAGTTAGTCAGTCAAGCAGTCAGTCAGGCAGTCAAGCAGTCAGTCAGTCATTTAGTCAGTCAGTGAAATAGTCAGTCAGACAGTCAAGCAGTCAGTCAGTCAGTCTCAGTCAGTCAGTTAGTCAGTCAGTCAGTCCAGTCTCAGTCAGTCAGGCAGTTAGTCAGTCAGTCTTGGTCAGTCAGTGAGTCAGTCAGTCAGTCTCGGTCAGTCAGTGAGTCAGTCATTTAGTCAGTATCAGTCAGTCAGTGAGTCAGTCTGTCAGTCAGGCAGTCTCAGTCAGGCAGTAAGACTCCTCTCGACAGAACTCCGATAGCCTAAAGGCTAGACCGCTGGTCTTCCAAGCGAGTCGCCTGGGTTCGAGTCCCAGCCGGAGCAAATATCTTCAGTGTATATATTTCTTTTCTAATTTGAAAATTCTTTTTTTTTCAATTTCTTTCCTTTGCAAATATTGATTATTTATGTAGGGAAGAAAATTCTGAGTCAGTTTAATTTTTCGACCGACAGATTTCAAAGTGTTTAAATAAATAATTACCAAGGTGCATTTTTTGTTTTTATTATATTTAAGACTCCGGCCGCAGAGCTCAGACAGCCCGAAGGCTTGAGCGTTGGACTGCCAAGCGAGTGGCGCAGGGTTCGAGTCCCAGCCTGAGCGAAAATCTTCAATTTATATTTTTAGTTTCTAATTTGAAAATTCTTCTTCTTTTTTTTAATTTTTCTCTTTTGCGAATATTGATTATTTATGTAGGGAGAAAAATTCTGAGTCAGTTTAATTATTCGACCTGTAAATTTCAAAGTGTTTGAATCAATAATTACCGAGGTGCATTTTTTGTTTTTATTATATTTAAGACTTCCATCGACAGAGCTCCGATAGCCTAATGGCTACCGCGTTGGGTTCCAAGCGCGTGGTACTGGGTTCGAGTCCCGGCCGCAACGAAAATCTTCAATGTATATATTTCTTTTCTAATTTGAAAATTCTTTTTTTTTTCATTTTCTTTCTTTTGCAAATATCGATTATTTATATACGGAAGAAAATTCTGAGTCAGTTTAATTATTCGACCTGTAGATTTCAAAGATTTTAGATCAATAATTACCAAGGTGCATTTTTTGTTTTTATTATAATTAAGACACCGGCCAACCGAGATCCGATAGTCCATTGGCGAGAGCGTTGGGCTTCCATGCGTGTAGCCCTGGGTTCGAATCCCAGCCGGAAAGAAAATCGTAAATGCATGGTTTTTTTCTAATTTGATATTTTTTTTTTATTTTTCCCTTTTGCGAAGTCAGTCAGTCAGTCCGACAGTCAATCAGTCAGTCTCTGTCAGCCAGTCAGTCTGTCAGTCGGTCAGTCCAGTCCATTCAGTCAGTCAAGCAGTCAGTCAGTCAGTCACTTAAGCAATCAATCAGTCAGTTAGTCATTCAGTCACTCAGTCAGTTAGGCAGTCAGTCATTCAGTCTCAGTCAGTCAGTCAGTCAGTCCTGTCAGTCAGTCACTCGGTCAGCCAGGCAGTCAGTCATTTAGTCTCAGTCAGCTAGTCATTCAGTCAGTCAGTCAGTCAGGGCAGTCAGTCAGTCACTCAGCCTCATTCAGTCATTCTGTCAGTCAGTCAGTCAGTTAGTCATTCATTCAGTCAGTCTCAGTCAGTCAGTCAGTCAGTCAGTCTCAGTCAGTCAGTCAGTCAGTCAGTCAGTCAGTCCAGTCCAGTCTCAGTCAGTCAGTCAGTCAGTCTCGGTCAGTCAGTCAGTCATTCAGTCAGTTAGTCAGTCGGTCAGTCCTGTCCAGTCAGTTAGTCAGTCAAGCAGTCAGTCAGGCAGTCAAGCAGTCAGTCAGTCAGTGTCAGTCAGTCAGTTAGTCAGTCAAGCAGTCAGTCAGGCAGTCAAGCAGTCAGTCAGTCAGTGTCAGTCAGTCATTTAGTCATTTAGTCAGTCAGTGAAATAGTCAGTCAGACAGTCAAGCAGTCAGTCAGTCAGTCTCAGTCAGTCAGTTAATCAGTCAGTCAGTCCAGTCTCAGTCAGTCAGGCAGTTAGTCAGTCAGTCTCGGTCAGTCAGTGAGTCAGTCAGTCAGTCTCGGTCAGTCCAGTGAGTCAGTCATTTAGTCAGTATCAGTCAGTCAGTGAGTCAGTCTGTCAGTCAGTGAGTCAGTCTGTCAGTCAGGCAGTCTCAGTCAGGCAGTAAGACTCCTCTCGACAGCACTCCGATAGCCTAAAGGCTAGACCGCTGGTCTTCCAAGCGAGTCGCCTGGGTTCGAGTCCCAGCCCGGAGCAAATATCTTCAGTGTATATATTTCTTTTCTAATTTGAAAATTCTTTTTTTTTTCAATTTCTTTCCTTTGCAAATATTGATTATTTATGTAGGGAAGAAAATTCTGAGTCAGTTTTAATTTTTCGACCGGCAGATTTCAAAGTGTTTAAATAAATAATTACCAAGGTGCATTTTTTGTTTTTATTATATTTAAGGACTCCGGCCGCAGAGCTCAGACAGCCCGAAGGGCTTGAGCGTTGGACTGCCAAGCGAGTGGCGCTGGGTTTCGAGTCCCAAGCCTGAGCGAAAATCTTCAATTTATATTTTTAGTTTCTAATTTGAAAATTCTTCTTCTTTTTTTTAATTTTTCTCTTTTGCGAATATTGATTATTTATGTAGGGAGAAAAATTCTGAGTCAGTTTAATTATTCGACCTGTAAATTTCAAAGTGTTTGAATCAATAATTACCAAGGTGCATTTTTTGTTTTTTATTATATTTAAGACTTCCATCGACAGAGCTCCGATAGCCTAATGGCTACCGCGTTGGGTTCCAAGCGCGTGGGTACTGGGTTCGAGTCCCGGCCGCAACGAAAATCTTCAATGTATATATTTCTTTTCTAATTTGAAAATTCTTTTTTTTTTTCATTTTCTTTCTTTTTGCAAATATCGATTATTTATATACGGAAGAAAATTCTGAGTCAGTTTAATTTTTCGACCGGCAGATTTCAAAGTGTTTTAAATAAATAATTACCAAGGTGCATTTTTGTTTTTATTATATTTAAAACTCCGACCGACAGAGCTCCGATAGACTAATGGTTAGCGTGTTGGGCTTCCAAGCGAGTGGCCCTGGGGTTCGAGTCCCAGCCTGAGCGAAAATCTTCAATTTATATTTTTAGTTCCTAATTTGAAAATTCTTCTTCTTTTTTTTAATTTTTCTCTTTTGCGAGTATTGATTATTTATGTAGGGAGAAAAATTCTGAGTCAGTTTAATTATTCGACCTGTAAATTTCAAAGTGTTTGAATCAATAATTACCAAGGTGCATTTTTTGTTTTTATTATATTTAAGACTCCGGCCGCAGAGCTCAGACAGCCCGAAGGCTTGAGCGTTGGACTGCCAAGCGTGTGGCCCTGGGTTCGAGTCCCATCCTGAGCGAAAATCTTCAATTTATATTTTTAGTTTTCTAATTTGAAAATTCTTCTTCTTTTTTTTTTAAATTTTTTCTCTTTTGCGAGTATTGATTATTTATGTAGGGAAGAAAATTCTGAGTCAGTTTAATTTTTTCGACCCGCAGATTTCAAAGTGTTTGAATCAATAATTGCCAAGGTGCATTTTTTGTTTTTATTATATTTAAAACTCCGGCCGACAGAGCTCCGATAGCCTACTGGCTAGACCGTTGGGCTCCCAAGCGAGTGGCCCTGGGTTCGAGTCCCAGCCTGAGCGAAAATCTTCAATTTATATTTTTAGTTTCTAATTTGAAAATTCTTCTTTCTTTTTTTTTAATTTTTCTCTTTTGCGAATATTGATTATTTATGTAGGGAGAAAAATTCTGAGTCAGTTTAATTATTCGACCTGTAAATTTCAAAGTGTTTGAATCAATAATTACCAAGGTGCATTTTTTTGTTTTTATTATATTTAAGACTTCCATCGACAGAGCTCCGATAGCCTAATGGCTACCGCGTTGGGTTCCAAGCGCGTGGTACTGGGTTCGAGTCCCGGCCGCAACGAAAATCTTCAGCGTATATATTTCTTTTCTAATTTGAAAATTCTTTTTTTTTCATTTTCTTTCTTTTGCAAATATCGATTATTTATATACGGAAGAAAATTCTGAGTCAGTTTAATTATTCGACCTGTAGATTTCAAAGATTTTAGATCAATAATTACCAAGGTGCATTTTTTGTTTTTATTATAACTAAGACACCGGCCAACCGAGATCCGATAGTCCATTGGCGAGAGCGTTGGGCTTCCATGCGTGTAGCCCTGGGTTCGAATCCCAGCCGGAAAGAAAATCTTAAATGCATGTATTTTTTTTCTAATTTTATATTTTTTTTTATTTTTCCCTTTTGCGAAGTCAGTCAGTCAGTCCGACAGTCAATCAGTCAGTCTCTGTCAGCCAGTCAGTCTGTCAGTCGGTCAGTCCAGTCCATTCAGTCAGTCAAGCAGTCAGTCAGTCAGTCACTTAAGCAATCAATCAGTCAGTTAGTCATTCAGTCAATCAGTCAGTTAGGCAGTCAGTCA
>NW_026558933.1:0-102607 GCF_026930045.1 Uloborus diversus
ACGTCAGTCAGTCAGTCCGTCAGTCAGTCAGTCCGTCAGTCAGTATATCAGTCATTCAGTAAGTCAGTCTGTCAGTACGTCAGTCAGTCAGTCAGTCAGTACGTCAGCATGTCAGTCAGTACGTCAGCACGTCAGTCAGTATGTCAGTCAGTCAGTCAGTACGTCAGTCAGTCCGCCAGACAGTCAGCATGTCAGTCAGTACGTCAGTCAGTCAATCATTCAGTACGTCACTCAGTACGTCAGTCTGTCAGTACGTCAGTCAGTACGTCAGTCAGTTACTCAGTCACTACGTCAGTCAGTACGTCAGTCAGTCAATCATTCAGTACGTCAGTCAGTACGTCAGTCAGTAAGTACGTCAGTACGTCAGTCAGTACGACAGTCAGTACGTCAGTCAGTACGTCAGTCAGTCAGTCACTACGTCAGTCAGTACGTCAGTCTGTCACTACGTCAGTCAGTACGTCAGTCAGTCAATCATTCAGTACGTCAATCAGTAAGTACGTCAGTACGTCAGTCAGTACGACAGTCAGTACGTCAGTCACTACGTCAGTCAGTACGTCAGTCAGTACGTCAGTCTGTCAGTACGTCAGTCAGTACGTCAGTCAGTCAGTCACTACGTCAGTCAGTACGTCAGTCAGTCAGTCACTACGTCAGTCAGTACGTCAGTCAGTCAGTCATTCAGTACGTCAATCAGTAAGTACGTCAGTACGTCAGTCAGTACGACAGTCAGTACGTCAGTCAGTACGTCAGTCAGTCACTACATCAGTCAGTATGTCAGTCAGTACGTCAGTCTGTCAGTACGTCAGTCAGTCAGTCAGTCACTACGTCAGTCAGTACGTCAGTCAGTCAATCATTCAGTACGTCAATCAGTAAGTACGTCAGTACGTCAGTCAGTACGACAGTCAGTACGTCAGTCAGTACGTCAGTCTGTCAGTCACTACGTCAGTCAGTACGTCAGTCTTTCAGTACGTCAGTCAGTACGTCAGTCAGTACGTCAGTCTATCAGTCACTCAGAACGTCAGTCAGTCAGTCAGTACATCAGTCAGTCAGTCAGTACGTCAGACAATCCGTCAGTCAGTCAGTCCATCAGTCAGTCAGTCAGTCAGTCAGTACGTCCGTCAGTCAGTACGTCCGTCAGTCAGTACGTCAGTCTGTCAGTACATCAGTCAGGCAGTACTTCAGTCTGTCAGTACGTCTGTCTGTCAGTACATCATTTAGTCAGTACGTCAGTCTGTCAGTCCGTCAGTCAGTACGTCAGTCAGTCAGTCAGTACGTCAGTCATTCAGTCAGTCAGTACGTCAGTCATTCAGTACGTCAGTCAGTACGTCAGTCAGTCAGTCAGTACGTCCGTCAGTCAGTACGTCCGTCAGTCAGTACGTCAGTCTGTCAGTACATCAGTCAGTCAGTACGTCAGTCTGTCAGTCCGTCAGTCAGTACGTCAGTCAGAACGTCAGTCAGTCAGTACGTCAGTCAGAACTTCAGTCAGTCAGTCAGTACGTCAGTCTGTCAGTACGTCAGTCTGTCAGTAAGTCAGTCAGTCTGTCAGTACGTCAGTCATTCAGTCAGTCAGTACGTCAGTCAGTCAGTACGTCAGTCAGTATGTCAGTCAGTCAGACAGTTCTTCCGTCAGTCAGTACGTCAGTTCGTCAGTCAGTAAATCCATCAGTCAGTAAGAACGTCAGTCAGTAAGTACGTCAGTCAGTCTGCCCGTCAGTTAGTACGTCATTCAGTCATTCCGTCAGTCAGTAAATCAGTCAGTCAGTCAGTCAGTACGTCAGTCAGTACGTCAGTCAGTCAGTCAGTCAGTCAGTACGTCCGTCAGTCAGTACGTCCGTCAGTCAGTACGTCAGTCTGTCAGTACATCAGTCAGGCAGTACTTCAGTCTGTCAGTACGTCAGTCTGTCAGTACATCAGTCAGTCAGTCTGTCAGTCCGTCAGTCAGTACGTCAGTCAGTCAGTACGTCAGTCTGTCATTACGTCAGTCTGTCAGTAAGTCAGTCTGTCTGTCAGTACGTCAGTCAGTCAGTCAGTACGTCAGTCATTCAGTCAGTCAGTACGTCAGTCAGTCAGTACGTCAGTCAGTATGTCAGTCAGTCAGTCAGTTCTTCCGTCAGTCAGTACGTCAGTCATTCAGTACGTCAGTCAGTCAGGTAGTCAGTCAGTACGTCAGTCAGTTAGTCAGTCAGTACGTCAGTCAGTACGTCAGTCAGTCAATCATTCATTACGTCAGTCAGTACGTCAGTCAGTAAGTACGTCAGTCATTCAGTCAGTCAGTACGTCAGTCAGTATGTCAGTCAGTCAGTTCTTCCGTCAGTCAGTACGTCAGTCAGTCAGTACGTCAGTCAGTCAGTCAGTCAGTCAGTCAATACGTCAGTCAGTCAGTCCGTCAGTCAGTCAGTCCGTCAGTCAGTATATCAGTCATTCAGTAAGTCAGTCTGTCAGTACGTCAGTCAGTCAGTCATTCAGTACGTCAGCATGTCAGTCAGTACGTCAGCACGTCAGTCAGTATGTCAGTCAGTCAGTCAGTACGTCAATCAGTCCGCCAGACAGTCAGCATGTCAGTCAGTACGTCAGTCAGTCAATCATTCAGTACGTCACTCAGTACGTCAGTCTGTCAGTACGTCAGTCAGTACGTCAGTCAGTTACTCAGTCACTACGTCAGTCAGTACGTCAGTCAGTACGTCAGTCAGTCAATCATTCAGTACGTCAGTCAGTACGTCAGTCAGTAAGTACGTCAGTACGTCAGTCAGTACGACAGTCAGTACGTCAGTCAGTACGTCAGTCAGTCAGTCACTACGTCAGTCAGTACGTCAGTCAGTACGTCAGTCTGTCACTACGTCAGTCAGTACGTCAGTCAGTCAATCATTCAGTACGTCAATCAGTAAGTACGTCAGTACGTCTGTCAGTACGACAGTCAGTACGTCAGTCACTACGTCAGTCAGTACGTCAGTCAGTACGTCAGTCTGTCAGTACGTCAGTCAGTACGTCAGTCTGTCAGTACGTCAGTCAGTACGTCAGTCAGTCAGTCACTACGTCAGTCAGTACGTCAGTCAGTCAGTCACTACGTCAGTCAGTACGTCAGTCAGTCAGTCATTCAGTACGTCAATCAGTAAGTACGTCAGTGCGTCAGTCAGTACGACAGTCAGTACGTCAGTCAGTACGTCAGTCAGTACGTCAGTCAGTCACTACGTCAGTCAGTATGTCAGTCAGTACGTCAGTCTGTCAGTACGTCAGTCAGTCAGTCAGTCACTACGTCAGTCAGTACGTCAGTCAGTCAATCATTCAGTACGTCAATCAGTAAATACGTCAGTACGTCAGTCAGTACGACAGTCAGTACGTCAGTCAGTACGTCAGTCTGTCAGTACGTCAGTCAGTCAGTCAGTCACTACGTCAGTCAGTACGCCAGTCTTTCAGTACGTCAGTCAGTACGTCAGTCAGTACGTCAGTCTATCAGTCACTCAGAACGTCAGTCAGTCAGTCAGTACATCAGTCAGTCAGTCAGTACGTCAGTCAATCCGTCAGTCAGTCAGTCCATCAGTCAGTCAGTCAGTCAGTCAGTACGTCCGTCAGTCAGTACGTCCGTCAGTCAGTACGTCAGTCTGTCAGTACATCAGTCAGGCAGTACTTCAGTCTGTCAGTACGTCAGTCTGTCAGTACATCATTTAGTCAGTACGTCAGTCTGTCACGTCAGTCAATCCGTCAGTCAGTCAGTCCATCAGTCAGTCAGTCAGTCAGTCAGTACGTCCGTCAGTCAGTACGTCCGTCAGTCAGTACGTCAGTCTGTCAGTACATCAGTCAGGCAGTACTTCAGTCTGTCAGTACGTCAGTCTGTCAGTACATCATTTAGTCAGTACGTCAGTCTGTCAGTCCGTCAGTCAGTACGTCAGTCAGTCAGTCAGTACGTCAGTCATTCAGTCAGTCAGTACGTCAGTCATTCAGTACGTCAGTCAGTACGTCAGTCAGTCAGTCAGTCAGTCAGTACGTCCGTCAGTCAGTACGTCCGTCAGTCAGTACGTCCGTCAGTCAGTACGTCAGTCTGTCAGTACATCAGTCAGTCAGTACGTCAGTCTGTCAGTCCGTCAGTCAGTACGTCAGTCAGAACGTCAGTCAGTCAGTACGTCAGTCAGAACGTCAGTCAGTCAGTCAGTACGTCAGTCTGTCAGTACGTCAGTCTGTCAGTAAGTCAGTCAGTCTGTCAGTACGTCAGTCATTCAGTCAGTCAGTACGTCAGTCAGTCAGTACGTCAGTCAGTCAGTACGTCAGTCAGTATGTCAGTCAGTCAGACAGTTCTTCCGTCAGTCAGTACGTCAGTACGTCAGTTCGTCAGTCAGTAAATCCATCAGTCAGTAAGAACGTCAGTCAGTAAGTACGTCAGTCAGTCTGCCCGTCAGTCAGTACGTCATTCAGTCATTCCGTCAGTCAGTAAATCAGTCAGTCAGTCAGTCAGTACGACAGTCAGTACGTCAGTCAGTCAGTCAGTCAGTCAGTACGTCCGTCAGTCAGTACGTCAGTCTGTCAGTACATCAGTCAGGCAGTACTTCAGTCTGTCAGTACGTCAGTCTGTCAGTACATCAGTCAGTCAGTCTGTCAGTCCGTCAGTCAGTACGTCAGTCAGTCAGTCAGTACGTCAGTCTGTCATTACGTCAGTCTGTCAGTAAGTCAGTCAGTCTGTCAGTACGTCAGTCAGTCAGTCAGTACGTCAGTCATTCAGTCAGTCAGTACGTCAGTCAGTCAGTACGTCAGTCAGTATGTCAGTCAGTCAGTCAGTTCTTCCGTCAGTCAGTACGTCAGTCAGTCAGTACGTCAGTCAGTCAGGTAGTCAGTCAGTACGTCAGTCAGATAGTCAGTCAGTACGTCAGTCAGTACGTCAGTCAGTCAATCATTCATTACGTCAGTCAGTACGTCAGTCAGTAAGTACGTCAGTCATTCAGTCAGTCAGTACGTCAGTCAGTATGTCAGTCAGTCAGTTCTTCCGTCAGTCAGTACGTCAGTCAGTCAGTACGTCAGTCAGTCAGTCAATACGTCAGTCAGTCAGTCCGTCAGTCAGTCAGTCCGTCAGTCAGTATATCAGTCATTCAGTAAGTCAGTCTGTCAGTACGTCAGTCAGTCAGTCAGTCAGTACGTCAGCATGTCAGTCAGTACGTCAGCACGTCAGTCAGTATGTCAGTCAGTCAGTCAGTACGTCAGTCAGTCCGCCAGACAGTCAGCATGTCAGTCAGTACGTCAGTCAGTCAATCATTCAGTACGTCACTCAGTACGTCAGTCTGTCAGTACGTCAGTCAGTACGTCAGTCAGTTACTCAGTCACTACGTCAGTCAGTACGTCAGTCAGTACGTCAGTCAGTCAATCATTCAGTACGTCAGTCAGTACGTCAGTCAGTAAGTACGTCAGTACGTCAGTCAGTACGACAGTCAGTACGTCAGTCAGTACGTCAGTCAGTCAGTCACTACGTCAGTCAGTACGTCAGTCAGTACGTCAGTCTGTCAGTACGTCAGTCAGTACGTCAGTCAGTCAATCATTCAGTACGTCAATCAGTAAGTACGTCAGTACGTCAGTCAGTACGACAGTCAGTACGTCAGTCACTACGTCAGTCAGTACGTCAGTCAGTACGTCAGTCTGTCAGTACGTCAGTCAGTACGTCAGTCTGTCAGTACGTCAGTCAGTACGTCAGTCAGTCAGTCACTACGTCAGTCAGTACGTCAGTCAGTCAGTCACTACGTCAGTCAGTACGTCAGTCAGTCAGTCATTCAGTACGTCAATCAGTAAGTACGTCAGTACGTCAGTCAGTACGACAGTCAGTACGTCAGTCAGTCACTACGTCAGTCAGTATGTCAGTCAGTACGTCAGTCTGTCAGTACGTCAGTCAGTCAGTCAGTCACTACGTCAGTCAGTCAATCATTCAGTACGTCAATCAGTAAGTACGTCAGTACGTCAGTCAGTACGACAGTCAGTACGTCAGTCAGTACGTCAGTCTGTCAGTACGTCAGTCAGTCAGTCAGTCACTACGTCAGTCAGTACGTCAGTCTTTCAGTACGTCAGTCAGTACGTCAGTCTATCAGTCACTCAGAACGTCAGTCAGTCAGTCAGTACATCAGTCAGTCAGTCAGTACGTCAGTCAATCCGTCAGTCAGTCAGTCCATCAGTCAGTCAGTCAGTCAGTCAGTACGTCCATCAGTCAGTACGTCCGTCAGTCAGTACGTCAGTCTGTCAGTACATCAGTCAGGCAGTACTTCAGTCTGTCAGTACGTCAGTCTGTCAGTACATCATTTAGTCAGTACGTCAGTCTGTCAGTCCGTCAGTCAGTACGTCAGTCAGTCAGTCAGTACGTCAGTCTGTCAGTCCGTCAGTCAGTACGTCAGTCAGTCAGTCAGTACGTCAGTCTGTCAGTACGTCAGTCTGTCAGTAAGTCAGTCAGTCTGTCAGTACGTCAGTCAGTCAGTCAGTACGTCAGTCATTCACTCAGTCAGTACGTCAGTCAGTCAGTACGTCAGTCAGTATGTCAGTCAGTCAGTCAGTTCTTCCGTCAGTCAGTACGTCAGTCAGTCAGTACGTCAATCAGTCAGTCAGTCAGTCAGTACGTCAGTCTGTCAGTACGTCAGTCTGTCAGTAAGTCAGTCAGTCTGTCAATACGTCAGTCATTCAGTCAGTCAGTACGTCAGTCAGTCAGTACGTCAGTCAGTATGTCAGTCAGTCAGTCAGTTCTTCCGTCAGTCAGTACGTCAGTACGTCAGTTCGTCAGTCAGTAAATCCGTCAGTCAGTAAGAACGTCAGTCAGTAAGTACGTCAGTCAGTCTGTCCGTCAGTCAGTACGTCATTCAGTCAATCAGTACGTCAGTCAATCTGTCAGTCAGTCAGTCCATCAGTCAGTCAGTACGTCAGTCTGTCAGTACGTCAGTCTGTCAGTCAGTTAGTACGTCAGTCAGTCAGTACGTCAGTCACTCAGTCCGTCAGTCAGACACTCAGTACGCCAGTCAGTCAGTACATCAGTCTGTCAGTACGTCAGTCACTACGTCAGTCAGTACGTCAGTCAGGCCGCACGTCAGTCAGTCAGTACATCAGTCAGTCAGTCTGTCAGTCCGTCAGTCAGTACGTCAGTCAGTCAGTACGTCAGTCTGTCATTACGTCAGTCTGTCAGTAAGTCAGTCTGTCTGTCAGTACGTCAGTCAGTCAGTCAGTACGTCAGTCATTCAGTCAGTCAGTACGTCAGTCAGTCAGTACGTCAGTCAGTATGTCAGTCAGTCAGTCAGTTCTTCCGTCAGTCAGTACGTCAGTCATTCAGGTAGTCAGTCAGTACGTCAGTCAGTTAGTCAGTCAGTACGTCAGTCAGTACGTCAGTCAGTCAATCATTCATTACGTCAGTCAGTACGTCAGTCAGTAAGTACGTCAGTCATTCAGTCAGTCAGTACGTCAGTCAGTATGTCAGTCAGTCAGTTCTTCCGTCAGTCAGTACGTCAGTCAGTCAGTACGTCAGTCAGTCAGTCAGTCAGTCAGTCAATACGTCAGTCAGTCAGTCCGTCAGTCAGTCAGTCCGTCAGTCAGTATATCAGTCATTCAGTAAGTCAGTCTGTCAGTACGTCAGTCAGTCAGTCAGTCAGTACGTCAGCATGTCAGTCAGTACGTCAGCACGTCAGTCAGTATGTCAGTCAGTCAGTCAGTACGTCAATCAGTCCGCCAGACAGTCAGCATGTCAGTCAGTACGTCAGTCAGTCAATCATTCAGTACGTCAGTCTGTCAGTACGTCAGTCAGTACGTCAGTCAGTTACTCAGTCACTACGTCAGTCAGTACGTCAGTCAGTACGTCAGTCAGTCAATCATTCAGTACGTCAGTCAGTACGTCAGTCAGTAAGTACGTCAGTACGTCAGTCAGTACGACAGTCAGTACGTCAGTCAGTACGTCAGTCAGTCAGTCACTACGTCAGTCAGTACGTCAGTCAGTACGTCAGTCTGTCACTACGTCAGTCAGTACGTCAGTCAGTCAATCATTCAGTACGTCAATCAGTAAGTACGTCAGTACGTCTGTCAGTACGACAGTCAGTACGTCAGTCACTACGTCAGTCAGTACGTCAGTCAGTACGTCAGTCTGTCAGTACGTCAGTCAGTACGTCAGTCTGTCAGTACGTCAGTCAGTACGTCAGTCAGTCAGTCACTACGTCAGTCAGTACGTCAGTCAGTCAGTCACTACGTCAGTCAGTACGTCAGTCAGTCAGTCATTCAGTACGTCAATCAGTAAGTACGTCAGTACGTCAGTCAGTACGACAGTCAGTACGTCAGTCAGTACGTCAGTCAGTACGTCAGTCAGTACGTCAGTCAGTCACTACGTCAGTCAGTATGTCAGTCAGTACGTCAGTCTGTCAGTACGTCAGTCAGTCAGTCAGTCACTACGTCAGTCAGTACGTCAGTCAGTCAATCATTCAGTACGTCAATCAGTAAATACGTCAGTACGTCAGTCAGTACGACAGTCAGTACGTCAGTCAGTACGTCAGTCTGTCAGTACGTCAGTCAGTCAGTCAGTCACTACGTCAGTCAGTACGTCAGTCTTTCAGTACGTCAGTCAGTACGTCAGTCAGTACGTCAGTCTATCAGTCACTCAGAACGTCAGTCAGTCAGTCAGTACATCAGTCAGTCAGTCAGTACGTCAGTCAATCCGTCAGTCAGTCAGTCCATCAGTCAGTCAGTCAGTCAGTCAGTACGTCCGTCAGTCAGTACGTCCGTCAGTCAGTACGTCAGTCTGTCAGTACATCAGTCAGGCAGTACTTCAGTCTGTCAGTACGTCAGTCTGTCAGTACATCATTTAGTCAGTACGTCAGTCTGTCAGTCCGTCAGTCAGTACGTCAGTCAGTCAGTCAGTACGTCAGTCATTCAGTCAGTCAGTACGTCAGTCATTCAGTACGTCAGTCAGTACGTCAGTCAGTCAGTCAGTCAGTCAGTACGTCCGTCAGTCAGTACGTCCGTCAGTCAGTACGTCCGTCAGTCAGTACGTCAGTCTGTCAGTACATCAGTCAGTCAGTACGTCAGTCTGTCAGTCCGTCAGTCAGTACGTCAGTCAGAACGTCAGTCAGTCAGTACGTCAGTCAGAACGTCAGTCAGTCAGTCAGTACGTCAGTCTGTCAGTACGTCAGTCTGTCAGTAAGTCAGTCAGTCTGTCAGTACGTCAGTCATTCAGTCAGTCAGTACGTCAGTCAGTCAGTACGTCAGTCAGTCAGTACGTCAGTCAGTATGTCAGTCAGTCAGACAGTTCTTCCGTCAGTCAGTACGTCAGTACGTCAGTTCGTCAGTCAGTAAATCCATCAGTCAGTAAGAACGTCAGTCAGTAAGTACGTCAGTCAGTCTGCCCGTCAGTCAGTACGTCATTCAGTCATTCCGTCAGTCAGTAAATCAGTCAGTCAGTCAGTCAGTACGACAGTCAGTACGTCAGTCAGTCAGTCAGTCAGTCAGTACGTCCGTCAGTCAGTACGTCAGTCTGTCAGTACATCAGTCAGGCAGTACTTCAGTCTGTCAGTACGTCAGTCTGTCAGTACATCAGTCAGTCAGTCTGTCAGTCCGTCAGTCAGTACGTCAGTCAGTCAGTCAGTACGTCAGTCTGTCATTACGTCAGTCTGTTAGTAAGTCAGTCAGTCTGTCAGTACGTCAGTCAGTCAGTCAGTACGTCAGTCATTCAGTCAGTCAGTACGTCAGTCAGTCAGTACGTCAGTCAGTATGTCAGTCAGTCAGTCAGTTCTTCCGTCAGTCAGTACGTCAGTCAGTCAGGTAGTCAGTCAGTACGTCAGTCAGTTAGTCAGTCAGTACGTCAGTCAGTACGTCAGTCAGTCAATCATTCATTACGTCAGTCAGTACGTCAGTCAGTAAGTACGTCAGTCATTCAGTCAGTCAGTACGTCAGTCAGTATGTCAGTCAGTCAGTTCTTCCGTCAGTCAGTACGTCAGTCAGTCAGTACGTCAGTCAGTCAGTCAATACGTCAGTCAGTCAGTCCGTCAGTCAGTCAGTCCGTCAGTCAGTATATCAGTCATTCAGTAAGTCAGTCTGTCAGTACGTCAGTCAGTCAGTCAGTCAGTACGTCAGCATGTCAGTCAGTACGTCAGCACGTCAGTCAGTATGTCAGTCAGTCAGTCAGTACGTCAGTCAGTCCGCCAGACAGTCAGCATGTCAGTCAGTACGTCAGTCAGTCAATCATTCAGTACGTCACTCAGTACGTCAGTCTGTCAGTACGTCAGTCAGTACGTCAGTCAGTTACTCAGTCACTACGTCAGTCAGTACGTCAGTCAGTACGTCAGTCAGTCAATCATTCAGTACGTCAGTCAGTACGTCAGTCAGTAAGTACGTCAGTACGTCAGTCAGTACGACAGTCAGTACGTCAGTCAGTAAGTACGTCAGTACGTCAGTCAGTACGTCAGTCAGTACGTCAGTCAGTCAGTCACTACGTCAGTCAGTACGTCAGTCAGTACGTCAGTCAGTACGTCAGTCTGTCAGTACGTCAGTCAGTACGTCAGTCTGTCAGTACGTCAGTCAGTACGTCAGTCAGTCAATCATTCAGTACGTCAATCAGTAAGTACGTCAGTACGTCAGTCAGTACGACAGTCAGTACGTCAGTCACTACGTCAGTCAGTACGTCAGTCAGTACGTCAGTCAGTACGTCAGTCTGTCAGTACGTCAGTCAGTACGTCAGTCTGTCAGTACGTCAGTCAGTACGTCAGTCAGTCAGTCACTACGTCAGTCAGTACGTCAGTCAGTCAGTCACTACGTCAGTCAGTACGTCAGTCAGTCAGTCATTCAGTACGTCAATCAGTAAGTACGTCAGTACGTCAGTCAGTACGACAGTCAGTACGTCAGTCAGTCACTACGTCAGTCAGTATGTCAGTCAGTACGTCAGTCTGTCAGTACGTCAGTCAGTCAGTCAGTCACTACGTCAGTCAGTACGTCAGTCAGTCAATCATTCAGTACGTCAATCAGTAAGTACGTCAGTACGTCAGTCAGTACGACAGTCAGTACGTCAGTCAGTACGTCAGTCTGTCAGTACGTCAGTCAGTCAGTCAGTCACTACGTCAGTCAGTACGTCAGTCTTTCAGTACGTCAGTCAGTACGTCAGTCTATCAGTCACTCAGAACGTCAGTCAGTCAGTCAGTACATCAGTCAGTCAGTCAGTACGTCAGTCAATCCGTCAGTCAGTCAGTCCATCAGTCAGTCAGTCAGTCAGTCAGTACGTCCATCAGTCAGTACGTCCGTCAGTCAGTACGTCAGTCTGTCAGTACATCAGTCAGGCAGTACTTCAGTCTGTCAGTACGTCAGTCTGTCAGTACATCATTTAGTCAGTACGTCAGTCTGTCAGTCCGTCAGTCAGTACGTCAGTCAGTCAGTCAGTACGTCAGTCTGTCAGTCCGTCAGTCAGTACGTCAGTCAGTCAGTCAGTACGTCAGTCTGTCAGTACGTCAGTCTGTCAGTAAGTCAGTCAGTCTGTCAGTACGTCAGTCAGTCAGTCAGTACGTCAGTCATTCACTCAGTCAGTACGTCAGTCAGTCAGTACGTCAGTCAGTATGTCAGTCAGTCAGTCAGTTCTTCCGTCAGTCAGTACGTCAGTCAGTCAGTACGTCAATCAGTCAGTCAGTCAGTCAGTACGTCAGTCTGTCAGTACGTCAGTCTGTCAGTAAGTCAGTCAGTCTGTCAATACGTCAGTCATTCAGTCAGTCAGTACGTCAGTCAGTCAGTACGTCAGTCAGTATGTCAGTCAGTCAGTCAGTTCTTCCGTCAGTCAGTACGTCAGTACGTCAGTTCGTCAGTCAGTAAATCCGTCAGTTAGTAAGAACGTCAGTCAGTAAGTACGTCAGTCAGTCTGTCCGTCAGTCAGTACGTCATTCAGTCAATCAGTACGTCAGTCAATCTGTCAGTCAGTCAGTCCATCAGTCAGTCAGTACGTCAGTCTGTCAGTACGTCAGTCTGTCAGTCAGTTAGTACGTCAGTCAGTCAGTACGTCAGTCACTCAGTCCGTCAGTCAGACAGTCAGTACGCCAGTCAGTCAGTACATCAGTCTGTCAGTACGTCAGTCACTACGTCAGTCAGTACGTCAGTCAGGCCGTACGTCAGTCAGTCAGTACATCAGTCAGTCAGTACGTCAGTCTGTCAGCACGTCAGTCTGTCAGTACGTCAGTTTGTCACTCAGTCAGTACGTCAGTCGGTCAGTACGTCAGTTAGCCAGTACGTACGTCAGTCTGTCAGCACGTCAGTCTGTCAGTACGTCAGTTTGTCACTCAGTCAGTACGTCAGTCGGTCAGTACGTCAGTTAGCCAGTACGTACGTCAGTCGGTCAGTCAGTACGTCAGAGAGGCAGTCAGTACGTACGTCAGTCAGTCAGTCAGTTCGTACATGAGTCAGTCCGTTATTCAGTACTTCAGTCAGTAAGTCAGTACCTCAGTCAGTCCGTCAGTCAGTCAGTACCTCAGTCAGTCCGTCAGTCAGTACGTCAGTCAGTCAGTCGGTCAGTAAGTAAGTACGTCAGTCAGTACGTCAGTCAGTCTGTCCGTCAGTCAGTACGTCAGTCAGTCAGTCCGTCAGTCAGTAGGTCAGTCTGTCAGTAGGTCAGTACATCAGTCAGTAAGTAAGTCAGTCAGTACGTCAGTCAGTACGTCAGCCAGTCAGTCCGTCAGTCAGTACATCAGTCAGTACGTCAGTCAGTCCGTCCGTCAGTCAGTACGTCAGTCAGTCAGTCCGTCAGTCAGTAGGTCAGTCTGTCAGTAGGTCAGTACATCAGTCAGTAAGTAAGTCAGTCAGTACGTCAGTCAGTCAGTCCGTCAGTCAGTAGGTCAGTCTGTCAGTAGGTCAGTACATCAGTCAGTAAGTAAGTCAGTCAGTACGTCAGTCAGTACGTCAGCCAGTCAGTCCGTCAGTCAGTACATCAGTCAGTACGTCAGTACGTCAGTTCGTCAGTCAGTAAATCCATCAGTCAGTAAGAACGTCAGTCAGTAAGTACGTCAGTCAGTCTGCCCGTCAGTCAGTACATCATTCAGTCATTCCGTCAGTCAGTAAATCAGTCAGTCAGTCAGTCAGTACGACAGTCAGTACGTCAGTCAGTCAGTCAGTCAGTCAGTACGTCCGTCAGTCAGTACGTCAGTCTGTCAGTACATCAGTCAGGCAGTACTTCAGTCTGTCAGTACGTCAGTCTGTCAGTACATCAGTCAGTCAGTCTGTCAGTCCGTCAGTCAGTACGTCAGTCAGTCAGTCAGTACGTCAGTCTGTCATTACGTCAGTCTGTCAGTAAGTCAGTCAGTCTGTCAGTACGTCAGTCAGTCAGTCAGTACGTCAGTCATTCAGTCAGTCAGTACGTCAGTCAGTCAGTACGTCAGTCAGTATGTCAGTCAGTCAGTCAGTTCTTCCGTCAGTCAGTACGTCAGTCAGTCAGTACGTCAGTCAGTCAGGTAGTCAGTCAGTACGTCAGTCAGTTAGTCAGTCAGTACGTCAGTCAGTACGTCAGTCAGTCAATCATTCATTACGTCAGTCAGTACGTCAGTCAGTAAGTACGTCAGTCATTCAGTCAGTCAGTACGTCAGTCAGTATGTCAGTCAGTCAGTTCTTCCGTCAGTCAGTACGTCAGTCAGTCAGTACGTCAGTCAGTCAGTCAATACGTCAGTCAGTCAGTCCGTCAGTCAGTCAGTCCGTCAGTCAGTATATCAGTCATTCAGTAAGTCAGTCTGTCAGTACGTCAGTCAGTCAGTCAGTCAGTACGTCAGCATGTCAGTCAGTACGTCAGCACGTCAGTCAGTATGTCAGTCAGTCAGTCAGTACGTCAGTCAGTCCGCCAGACAGTCAGCATGTCAGTCAGTACGTCAGTCAGTCAATCATTCAGTACGTCACTCAGTACGTCAGTCTGTCAGTACGTCAGTCAGTACGTCAGTCAGTTACTCAGTCACTACGACAGTCAGTACGTCAGTCAGTACGTCAGTCAGTCAATCATTCAGTACGTCAGTCAGTACGTCAGTCAGTAAGTACGTCAGTACGTCAGTCAGTACGACAGTCAGTACGTCAGTCAGTACGTCAGTCAGTCAGTCACTACGTCAGTCAGTACGTCAGTCAGTGCGTCAGTCTGTCAGTACGTCAGTCAGTACGTCAGTCTGTCAGTACGTCAGTCAGTACGTCAGTCAGTCAATCATTCAGTACGTCAATCAGTAAGTACGTCAGTACGTCAGTCAGTACGACAGTCAGTACGTCAGTCACTACGTCAGTCAGTACGTCAGTCAGTACGTCAGTCTGTCAGTACGTCAGTCAGTACGTCAGTCTGTCAGTACGTCAGTCAGTACGTCAGTCAGTCAGTCACTACGTCAGTCAGTACGTCAGTCAGTCAGTCACCACGTCAGTCAGTATGTCAGTCAGTACGTCAGTCTGTCAGTACGTCAGTCAGTCAGTCAGTCACTACGTCAGTCAGTACGTCAGTCAGTCAATCATTCAGTACGTCAATCAGTAAGTACGTCAGTACGTCAGTCAGTACGACAGTCAGTACGTCAGTCAGTACGTCAGTCTGTCAGTACGTCAGTCAGTCAGTCACTACGTCAGTCAGTACGTCAGTCTTTCAGTACGTCAGTCAGTACGTCAGTCTATCAGTCACTCAGAACGTCAGTCAGTCAGTCAGTACATCAGTCAGTCAGTCAGTACGTCAGTCAATCCGTCAGTCAGTCAGTCCATCAGTCAGTCAGTCAGTCAGTCAGTACGTCCGTCAGTCAGTACGTCCGTCAGTCAGTACGTCAGTCTGTCAGTACATCAGTCAGGCAGTACTTCAGTCTGTCAGTACGTCAGTCTGTCAGTACATCATTTAGTCAGTACGTCAGTCTGTCAGTCCGTCAGTCAGTACGTCAGTCAGTCAGTCAGTACGTCAGTCTGTCAGTCCGTCAGTCAGTACGTCAGTCAGTCAGTCAGTACGTCAGTCTGTCAGTACGTCAGTCTGTCAGTAAGTCAGTCAGTCTGTCAGTACGTCAGTCAGTCAGTCAGTACGTCAGTCATTCACTCAGTCAGTACGTCAGTCAGTCAGTACGTCAGTCAGTATGTCAGTCAGTCAGTCAGTTCTTCCGTCAGTCAGTACGTCAGTCAGTCAGTACGTCAGTCTGTCAGTAAGTCAGTCAGTCTGTCAATACGTCAGTCATTCAGTCAGTCAGTACGTCAGTCAGTCAGTACGTCAGTCAGTATGTCAGTCAGTCAGTCAGTTCTTCCGTCAGTCAGTACGTCAGTACGTCAGTTCGTCAGTCAGTAAATCCGTCAGTTAGTAAGAACGTCAGTCAGTAAGTACGTCAGTCAGTCTGTCCGTCAGTCAGTACGTCATTCAGTCAATCAGTACGTCAGTCAATCTGTCAGTCAGTCAGTCCATCAGTCAGTCAGTACGTCAGTCTGTCAGTACGTCAGTCTGTCAGTCAGTTAGTACGTCAGTCAGTCAGTACGTCAGTCACTCAGTCCGTCAGTCAGACAGTCAGTACGCCAGTCAGTCAGTACATCAGTCTGTCAGTACGTCAGTCACTACGTCAGTCAGTACGTCAGTCAGGCCGTACGTCAGTCAGTCAGTACATCAGTCAGTCAGTACGTCAGTCTGTCAGCACGTCAGTCTGTCAGTACGTCAGTTTGTCACTCAGTCAGTACGTCAGTCGGTCAGTACGTCAGTTAGCCAGTACGTACGTCAGTCTGTCAGCACGTCAGTCTGTCAGTACGTCAGTTTGTCACTCAGTCAGTACGTCAGTCGGTCAGTACGTCAGTTAGCCAGTACGTACGTCAGTCGGTCAGTCAGTACGTCAGAGAGGCAGTCAGTACGTACGTCAGTCAGTCAGTCAGTTCGTACATGAGTCAGTCCGTTATTCAGTACTTCAGTCAGTAAGTCAGTACCTCAGTCAGTCCGTCAGTCAGTCAGTACGTCAGTCAGTCAGTCGGTCAGTAAGTAAGTACGTCAGTCAGTACGTCAGTCAGTCTGTCCGTCAGTCAGTACGTCAGTCAGTCAGTCCGTCAGTCAGTAGGTCAGTCTGTCAGTAGGTCAGTACATCAGTCAGTAAGTAAGTCAGTCAGTACGTCAGTCAGTACGTCAGCCAGTCAGTCCGTCAGTCAGTACATCAGTCAGTACGTCAGTCAGTCCGTCCGTCAGTCAGTACGTCAGTCAGTCAGTCCGTCAGTCAGTAGGTCAGTCTGTCAGTAGGTCAGTACATCAGTCAGTAAGTAAGTCAGTCAGTACGTCAGTCAGTCAGTCCGTCAGTCAGTAGGTCAGTCTGTCAGTAGGTCAGTACATCAGTCAGTAAGTAAGTCAGTCAGTACGTCAGTCAGTACGTCAGCCAGTCAGTCCGTCAGTCAGTACATCAGTCAGTACGTCAGTACGTCAGTTCGTCAGTCAGTAAATCCATCAGTCAGTAAGAACGTCAGTCAGTAAGTACGTCAGTCAGTCTGCCCGTCAGTCAGTACGTCATTCAGTCATTCCGTCAGTCAGTAAATCAGTCAGTCAGTCAGTCAGTACGACAGTCAGTACGTCAGACAGTCAGTCAGTCAGTCAGTACGTCCGTCAGTCAGTACGTCAGTCTGTCAGTACATCAGTCAGGCAGTACTTCAGTCTGTCAGTACGTCAGTCTGTCAGTACATCAGTCAGTCAGTCTGTCAGTCCGTCAGTCAGTACGTCAGTCAGTCAGTCAGTACGTCAGTCTGTCATTACGTCAGTCTGTCAGTAAGTCAGTCAGTCTGTCAGTACGTCAGTCAGTCAGTCAGTACGTCAGTCATTCAGTCAGTCAGTACGTCAGTCAGTCAGTACGTCAGTCAGTATGTCAGTCAGTCAGTCAGTTCTTCCGTCAGTCAGTACGTCAGTCAGTCAGTACGTCAGTCAGTCAGGTAGTCAGTCAGTACGTCAGTCAGTTAGTCAGTCAGTACGTCAGTCAGTACGTCAGTCAGTCAATCATTCATTACGTCAGTCAGTACGTCAGTCAGTAAGTACGTCAGTCATTCAGTCAGTCAGTACGTCAGTCAGTATGTCAGTCAGTCAGTTCTTCCGTCAGTCAGTACGTCAGTCAGTCAGTACGTCAGTCAGTCAGTCAATACGTCAGTCAGTCAGTCCGTCAGTCAGTCAGTCCGTCAGTCAGTATATCAGTCATTCAGTAAGTCAGTCTGTCAGTACGTCAGTCAGTCAGTCAGTCAGTACGTCAGCATGTCAGTCAGTACGTCAGCACGTCAGTCAGTATGTCAGTCAGTCAGTCAGTACGTCAGTCAGTCCGCCAGACAGTCAGCATGTCAGTCAGTACGTCAGTCAGTCAATCATTCAGTACGTCACTCAGTACGTCAGTCTGTCAGTACGTCAGTCAGTACGTCAGTCAGTTACTCAGTCACTACGACAGTCAGTACGTCAGTCAGTACGTCAGTCAGTCAATCATTCAGTACGTCAGTCAGTACGTCAGTCAGTAAGTACGTCAGTACGTCAGTCAGTACGACAGTCAGTACGTCAGTCAGTACGTCAGTCAGTCAGTCACTACGTCAGTCAGTACGTCAGTCAGTGCGTCAGTCTGTCAGTACGTCAGTCAGTACGTCAGTCTGTCAGTACGTCAGTCAGTACGTCAGTCAGTCAATCATTCAGTACGTCAATCAGTAAGTACGTCAGTACGTCAGTCAGTACGACAGTCAGTACGTCAGTCACTACGTCAGTCAGTACGTCAGTCAGTACGTCAGTCTGTCAGTACGTCAGTCAGTACGTCAGTCTGTCAGTACGTCAGTCAGTACGTCAGTCAGTCAGTCACTACGTCAGTCAGTACGTCAGTCAGTCAGTCACCACGTCAGTCAGTACGTCAGTCAGTCAGTCATTCAGTACGTCAATCAGTAAGTACGTCAGTACGTCAGTCAGTACGACAGTCAGTACGTCAGTCAGTCACTACGTCAGTCAGTATGTCAGTCAGTACGTCAGTCTGTCAGTACGTCAGTCAGTCAGTCAGTCACTACGTCAGTCAGTACGTCAGTCAGTCAATCATTCAGTACGTCAATCAGTAAGTACGTCAGTACGTCAGTCAGTACGACAGTCAGTACGTCAGTCAGTACGTCAGTCTGTCAGTACGTCAGTCAGTCAGTCACTACGTCAGTCAGTACGTCAGTCTTTCAGTACGTCAGTCAGTACGTCAGTCTATCAGTCACTCAGAACGTCAGTCAGTCAGTCAGTACATCAGTCAGTCAGTCAGTACGTCAGTCAATCCGTCAGTCAGTCAGTCCATCAGTCAGTCAGTCAGTCAGTCAGTACGTCCGTCAGTCAGTACGTCCGTCAGTCAGTACGTCAGTCTGTCAGTACATCAGTCAGGCAGTACTTCAGTCTGTCAGTACGTCAGTCTGTCAGTACATCATTTAGTCAGTACGTCAGTCTGTCAGTCCGTCAGTCAGTACGTCAGTCAGTCAGTCAGTACGTCAGTCTGTCAGTCCGTCAGTCAGTACGTCAGTCAGTCAGTCAGTACGTCAGTCTGTCAGTACGTCAGTCTGTCAGTAAGTCAGTCAGTCTGTCAGTACGTCAGTCAGTCAGTCAGTACGTCAGTCATTCACTCAGTCAGTACGTCAGTCAGTCAGTACGTCAGTCAGTATGTCAGTCAGTCAGTCAGTTCTTCCGTCAGTCAGTACGTCAGTCAGTCAGTACGTCAATCAGTCAGTCAGTCAGTCAGTACGTCAGTCAGTCAGTCAGTACGTCAGTCTGTCAGTACGTCAGTCTGTCAGTAAGTCAGTCAGTCTGTCAATACGTCAGTCATTCAGTCAGTCAGTACGTCAGTCAGTATGTCAGTCAGTCAGTCAGTTCTTCCGTCAGTCAGTACGTCAGTACGTCAGTTCGTCAGTCAGTAAATCCGTCAGTCAGTAAGAACGTCAGTCAGTAAGTACGTCAGTCAGTCTGTCCGTCAGTCAGTACGTCATTCAGTCAATCAGTACGTCAGTCAATCTGTCAGTCAGTCAGTCCATCAGTCAGTCAGTACGTCAGTCTGTCAGTACGTCAGTCTGTCAGTCAGTTAGTACGTCAGTCAGTCAGTACGTCAGTCAGTCAGTCCGTCAGTCAGACAGTCAGTACGCCAGTCAGTCAGTACATCAGTCTGTCAGTACGTCAGTCACTACGTCAGTCAGTACGTCAGTCAGGCCGTACGTCAGTCAGTCAGTACATCAGTCAGTCAGTACGTCAGTCTGTCAGCACGTCAGTCTGTCAGTACGTCAGTTTGTCACTCAGTCAGTACGTCAGTCGGTCAGTACGTCAGTTAGCCAGTACGTACGTCAGTCTGTCAGTCAGTACGTCAGTCATTCAGTCAGTCAGTACGTCAGTCAGTCAGTACGTCAGTCAGTATGTCAGTCAGTCAGTCAGTTCTTCCGTCAGTCAGTACGTCAGTCAGTCAGTACGTCAGTCAGTCAGGTAGTCAGTCAGTACGTCAGTCAGTTAGTCAGTCAGTACGTCAGTCAGTACGTCAGTCAGTCAATCATTCATTACGTCAGTCAGTACGTCAGTCAGTAAGTACGTCAGTCATTCAGTCAGTCAGTACGTCAGTCAGTATGTCAGTCAGTCAGTTCTTCCGTCAGTCAGTACGTCAGTCAGTCAGTACGTCAGTCAGTCAGTCAATACGTCAGTCAGTCAGTCCGTCAGTCAGTCAGTCCGTCAGTCAGTATATCAGTCATTCAGTAAGTCAGTCTGTCAGTACGTCAGTCAGTCAGTCAGTCAGTACGTCAGCATGTCAGTCAGTACGTCAGCACGTCAGTCAGTATGTCAGTCAGTCAGTCAGTACGTCAGTCAGTCCGCCAGACAGTCAGCATGTCAGTCGGTACGTCAGTCAGTCAATCATTCAGTACGTCACTCAGTACGTCAGTCTGTCAGTACGTCAGTCAGTACGTCAGTCAGTTACTCAGTCACTACGTCAGTCAGTACGTCAGTCAGTACGTCAGTCAGTCAATCATTCAGTACGTCAGTCAGTACGTCAGTCAGTAAGTACGTCAGTACGTCAGTCAGTACGACAGTCAGTACGTCAGTCAGTACGTCAGTCAGTCAGTCACTACGTCAGTCAGTACGTCAGTCAGTACGTCAGTCTGTCAGTACGTCAGTCAGTACGTCAGTCTGTCAGTACGTCAGTCAGTACGTCAGTCAGTCAATCATTCAGTACGTCAATCAGTAAGTACGTCAGTACGTCAGTCAGTACGACAGTCAGTACGTCAGTCACTACGTCAGTCAGTACGTCAGTCAGTACGTCAGTCTGTCAGTACGTCAGTCAGTACGTCAGTCTGTCAGTACGTCAGTCAGTACGTCAGTCAGTCAGTCACTACGTCAGTCAGTACGTCAGTCAGTCAGTCACTACGTCAGTCAGTACGTCAGTCAGTCAGTCATTCAGTACGTCAATCAGTAAGTACGTCAGTACGTCAGTCAGTACGACAGTCAGTACGTCAGTCAGTCACTACGTCAGTCAGTATGTCAGTCAGTACGTCAGTCTGTCAGTACGTCAGTCAGTCAGTCAGTCACTACGTCAGTCAGTACGTCAGTCAGTCAATCATTCAGTACGTCAATCAGTAAGTACGTCAGTACGTCAGTCAGTACGACAGTCAGTACGTCAGTCAGTACGTCAGTCTGTCAGTACGTCAGTCAGTCAGTCAGTCACTACGTCAGTCAGTACGTCAGTCTTTCAGTACGTCAGTCAGTACGTCAGTCTATCAGTCACTCAGAACGTCAGTCAGTCAGTCAGTACATCAGTCAGTCAGTCAGTACGTCAGTCAATCCGTCAGTCAGTCAGTCCATCAGTCAGTCAGTCAGTCAGTCAGTACGTCCATCAGTCAGTACGTCCGTCAGTCAGTACGTCAGTCTGTCAGTACATCAGTCAGGCAGTACTTCAGTCTGTCAGTACGTCAGTCTGTCAGTACATCATTTAGTCAGTACGTCAGTCTGTCAGTCCGTCAGTCAGTACGTCAGTCAGTCAGTCAGTACGTCAGTCTGTCAGTCCGTCAGTCAGTACGTCAGTCAGTCAGTCAGTACGTCAGTCTGTCAGTACGTCAGTCTGTCAGTAAGTCAGTCAGTCTGTCAGTACGTCAGTCAGTCAGTCAGTACGTCAGTCATTCACTCAGTCAGTACGTCAGTCAGTCAGTACGTCAGTCAGTATGTCAGTCAGTCAGTCAGTTCTTCCGTCAGTCAGTACGTCAGTCAGTCAGTACGTCAATCAGTCAGTCAGTCAGTCAGTACGTCAGTCTGTCAGTACGTCAGTCTGTCAGTAAGTCAGTCAGTCTGTCAATACGTCAGTCATTCAGTCAGTCAGTACGTCAGTCAGTCAGTACGTCAGTCAGTATGTCAGTCAGTCAGTCAGTTCTTCCGTCAGTCAGTACGTCAGTACGTCAGTTCGTCAGTCAGTAAATCCGTCAGTTAGTAAGAACGTCAGTCAGTAAGTACGTCAGTCAGTCTGTCCGTCAGTCAGTACGTCATTCAGTCAATCAGTACGTCAGTCAATCTGTCAGTCAGTCAGTCCATCAGTCAGTCAGTACGTCAGTCTGTCAGTACGTCAGTCTGTCAGTCAGTTAGTACGTCAGTCAGTCAGTACGTCAGTCACTCAGTCCGTCAGTCAGACAGTCAGTACGCCAGTCAGTCAGTACATCAGTCTGTCAGTACGTCAGTCACTACGTCAGTCAGTACGTCAGTCAGGCCGTACGTCAGTCAGTCAGTACATCAGTCAGTCAGTACGTCAGTCTGTCAGCACGTCAGTCTGTCAGTACGTCAGTTTGTCACTCAGTCAGTACGTCAGTCGGTCAGTACGTCAGTTAGCCAGTACGTACGTCAGTCTGTCAGCACGTCAGTCTGTCAGTACGTCAGTTTGTCACTCAGTCAGTACGTCAGTCGGTCAGTACGTCAGTTAGCCAGTACGTACGTCAGTCGGTCAGTCAGTACGTCAGAGAGGCAGTCAGTACGTACGTCAGTCAGTCAGTCAGTTCGTACATGAGTCAGTCCGTTATTCAGTACTTCAGTCAGTAAGTCAGTACCTCAGTCAGTCCGTCAGTCAGTCAGTACCTCAGTCAGTCCGTCAGTCAGTACGTCAGTCAGTCAGTCGGTCAGTAAGTAAGTACGTCAGTCAGTACGTCAGTCAGTCTGTCCGTCAGTCAGTACGTCAGTCAGTCAGTCCGTCAGTCAGTAGGTCAGTCTGTCAGTAGGTCAGTACATCAGTCAGTAAGTAAGTCAGTCAGTACGTCAGTCAGTACGTCAGCCAGTCAGTCCGTCAGTCAGTACATCAGTCAGTACGTCAGTCAGTCCGTCCGTCAGTCAGTACGTCAGTCAGTCAGTCGGTCAGTAAGTAAGTTACTCAGTAAGTACGTCAGTCAGTCTGTCCGTCAGTCAGTACGTCAGTCAGTCAGTCCGTTAGTCAGTAGGTCAGTCTGTCAGTAGGTCAGTACATCAGTCAGTAAGTAAGTCAGTCAGTACGTCAGTCAGTACGTCAGCCAGTCAGTCCGTCAGTCAGTACATCAGTCAGTACGTCAGTACGTCAGTTCGTCAGTCAGTAAATCCATCAGTCAGTAAGAACGTCAGTCAGTAAGTACGTCAGTCAGTCTGCCCGTCAGTCAGTACGTCATTCAGTCATTCCGTCAGTCAGTAAATCAGTCAGTCAGTCAGTCAGTACGACAGTCAGTACGTCAGTCAGTCAGTCAGTCAGTCAGTACGTCCGTCAGTCAGTACGTCAGTCTGTCAGTACATCAGTCAGGCAGTACTTCAGTCTGTCAGTACGTCAGTCTGTCAGTACATCAGTCAGTCAGTCTGTCAGTCCGTCAGTCAGTACGTCAGTCAGTCAGTCAGTACGTCAGTCTGTCATTACGTCAGTCTGTCAGTAAGTCAGTCAGTCTGTCAGTACGTCAGTCAGTCAGTCAGTACGTCAGTCATTCAGTCAGTCAGTACGTCAGTCAGTCAGTACGTCAGTCAGTATGTCAGTCAGTCAGTCAGTTCTTCCGTCAGTCAGTACGTCAGTCAGTCAGTACGTCAGTCAGTCAGGTAGTCAGTCAGTACGTCAGTCAGTTAGTCAGTCAGTACGTCAGTCAGTACGTCAGTCAGTCAATCATTCATTACGTCAGTCAGTACGTCAGTCAGTAAGTACGTCAGTCATTCAGTCAGTCAGTACGTCAGTCAGTATGTCAGTCAGTCAGTTCTTCCGTCAGTCAGTACGTCAGTCAGTCAGTACGTCAGTCAGTCAGTCAATACGTCAGTCAGTCAGTCCGTCAGTCAGTCAGTCCGTCAGTCAGTATATCAGTCATTCAGTAAGTCAGTCTGTCAGTACGTCAGTCAGTCAGTCAGTCAGTACGTCAGCATGTCAGTCAGTACGTCAGCACGTCAGTCAGTATGTCAGTCAGTCAGTCAGTACGTCAGTCAGTCCGCCAGACAGTCAGCATGTCAGTCAGTACGTCAGTCAGTCAATCATTCAGTACGTCACTCAGTACGTCAGTCTGTCAGTACGTCAGTCAGTACGTCAGTCAGTTACTCAGTCACTACGACAGTCAGTACGTCAGTCAGTACGTCAGTCAGTCAATCATTCAGTACGTCAGTCAGTACGTCAGTCAGTAAGTACGTCAGTACGTCAGTCAGTACGACAGTCAGTACGTCAGTCAGTACGTCAGTCAGTCAGTCACTACGTCAGTCAGTACGTCAGTCAGTGCGTCAGTCTGTCAGTACGTCAGTCAGTACGTCAGTCAGTACGTCAGTCTGTCAGTACGTCAGTCAGTACGTCAGTCAGTCAATCATTCAGTACGTCAATCAGTAAGTACGTCAGTACGTCAGTCAGTACGACAGTCAGTACGTCAGTCACTACGTCAGTCAGTACGTCAGTCAGTACGTCAGTCTGTCAGTACGTCAGTCAGTACGTCAGTCTGTCAGTACGTCAGTCAGTACGTCAGTCAGTCAGTCACTACGTCAGTCAGTACGTCAGTCAGTCAGTCACCACGTCAGTCAGTACGTCAGTCAGTCAGTCATTCAGTACGTCAATCAGTAAGTACGTCAGTACGTCAGTCAGTACGACAGTCAGTACGTCAGTCAGTCACTACGTCAGTCAGTATGTCAGTCAGTACGTCAGTCTGTCAGTACGTCAGTCAGTCAGTCAGTCACTACGTCAGTCAGTACGTCAGTCAGTCAATCATTCAGTACGTCAATCAGTAAGTACGTCAGTACGTCAGTCAGTACGACAGTCAGTACGTCAGTCAGTACGTCAGTCTGTCAGTACGTCAGTCAGTCAGTCACTACGTCAGTCAGTACGTCAGTCTTTCAGTACGTCAGTCAGTACGTCAGTCTATCAGTCACTCAGAACGTCAGTCAGTCAGTCAGTACATCAGTCAGTCAGTCAGTACGTCAGTCAATCCGTCAGTCAGTCAGTCCATCAGTCAGTCAGTCAGTCAGTCAGTACGTCCGTCAGTCAGTACGTCCGTCAGTCAGTACGTCAGTCTGTCAGTACATCAGTCAGGCAGTACTTCAGTCTGTCAGTACGTCAGTCTGTCAGTACATCATTTAGTCAGTACGTCAGTCTGTCAGTCCGTCAGTCAGTACGTCAGTCAGTCAGTCAGTACGTCAGTCTGTCAGTCCGTCAGTCAGTACGTCAGTCAGTCAGTCAGTACGTCAGTCTGTCAGTACGTCAGTCTGTCAGTAAGTCAGTCAGTCTGTCAGTACGTCAGTCAGTCAGTCAGTACGTCAGTCATTCACTCAGTCAGTACGTCAGTCAGTATGTCAGTCAGTCAGTCAGTTCTTCCGTCAGTCAGTACGTCAGTCAGTCAGTACGTCAATCAGTCAGTCAGTCAGTCAGTACGTCAGTCAGTCAGTCAGTACGTCAGTCTGTCAGTACGTCAGTCTGTCAGTAAGTCAGTCAGTCTGTCAATACGTCAGTCATTCAGTCAGTCAGTACGTCAGTCAGTCAGTACGTCAGTCAGTATGTCAGTCAGTCAGTCAGTTCTTCCGTCAGTCAGTACGTCAGTACGTCAGTTCGTCAGTCAGTAAATCCGTCAGTCAGTAAGAACGTCAGTCAGTAAGTACGTCAGTCAGTCTGTCCGTCAGTCAGTACGTCATTCAGTCAATCAGTACGTCAGTCAATCTGTCAGTCAGTCAGTCCATCAGTCAGTCAGTACGTCAGTCTGTCAGTACGTCAGTCTGTCAGTCAGTTAGTACGTCAGTCAGTCAGTACGTCAGTCAGTCAGTCCGTCAGTCAGACAGTCAGTACGCCAGTCAGTCAGTACATCAGTCTGTCAGTACGTCAGTCACTACGTCAGTCAGTACGTCAGTCAGGCCGTACGTCAGTCAGTCAGTACATCAGTCAGTCAGTACGTCAGTCTGTCAGCACGTCAGTCTGTCAGTACGTCAGTTTGTCACTCAGTCAGTACGTCAGTCGGTCAGTACGTCAGTTAGCCAGTACGTACGTCAGTCTGTCAGTCAGTACGTCAGTCATTCAGTCAGTCAGTACGTCAGTCAGTCAGTACGTCAGTCAGTATGTCAGTCAGTCAGTCAGTTCTTCCGTCAGTCAGTACGTCAGTCAGTCAGTACGTCAGTCAGTCAGGTAGTCAGTCAGTACGTCAGTCAGTTAGTCAGTCAGTACGTCAGTCAGTACGTCAGTCAGTCAATCATTCATTACGTCAGTCAGTACGTCAGTCAGTAAGTACGTCAGTCATTCAGTCAGTCAGTACGTCAGTCAGTATGTCAGTCAGTCAGTTCTTCCGTCAGTCAGTACGTCAGTCAGTCAGTACGTCAGTCAGTCAGTCAATACGTCAGTCAGTCAGTCCGTCAGTCAGTCAGTCCGTCAGTCAGTATATCAGTCATTCAGTAAGTCAGTCTGTCAGTACGTCAGTCAGTCAGTCAGTCAGTACGTCAGCATGTCAGTCAGTACGTCAGCACGTCAGTCAGTATGTCAGTCAGTCAGTCAGTACGTCAGTCAGTCCGCCAGACAGTCAGCATGTCAGTCAGTACGTCAGTCAGTCAATCATTCAGTACGTCACTCAGTACGTCAGTCTGTCAGTACGTCAGTCAGTACGTCAGTCAGTTACTCAGTCACTACGTCAGTCAGTACGTCAGTCAGTACGTCAGTCAGTCAATCATTCAGTACGTCAGTCAGTACTTCAGTCAGTAAGTACGTCAGTACGTCAGTCAGTACGACAGTCAGTACGTCAGTCAGTACGTCAGTCAGTCAGTCACTACGTCAGTCAGTACGTCAGTCAGTACGTCAGTCTGTCAGTACGTGAGTCAGTACGTCAGTCTGTCAGTACGTCAGTCAGTACGTCAGTCAGACAATCATTCAGTACGTCAATCAGTAAGTACGTCAGTACGTCAGTCAGTACGACAGTCAGTACGTCAGTCACTACGTCAGTCAGTACGTCAGTCAGTACGTCAGTCTGTCAGTACGTCAGTCAGTACGTCAGTCTGTCAGTACGTCAGTCAGTACGTCAGTCAGTCAGTCACAACGTCAGTCAGTACGTCAGTCAGTCAGTCACCACGTCAGTCAGTACGTCAGTCAGTCAGTCATTCAGTACGTCAATCAGTAAGTACGTCAGTACGTCAGTCAGTACGACAGTCAGTACGTCAGTCAGTCACTACGTCAGTCAGTATGTCAGTCAGTACGTCAGTCAGTCAGTCAGTCACTACGTCAGTCAGTACGTCAGTCAGTCAATCATTCAGTACGTCAATCAGTAAGTACGTCAGTACGTCAGTCAGTACGACAGTCAGTACGTCAGTCAGTACGTCAGTCTGTCAGTACGTCAGTCAGTCAGTCACTACGTCAGTCAGTACGTCAGTCTTTCAGTACGTCAGTCAGTACGTCAGTCTATCAGTCACTCAGAACGTCAGTCAGTCAGTCAGTACATCAGTCAGTCAGTCAGTACGTCAGTCAATCCGTCAGTCAGTCAGTCCATCAGTCAGTCAGTCAGTCAGTCAGTACGTCCGTCAGTCAGTACGTCCGTCAGTCAGTACGTCAGTCTGTCAGTACATCAGTCAGGCAGTACTTCAGTCTGTCAGTACGTCAGTCTGTCAGTACATCATTTAGTCAGTACGTCAGTCTGTCAGTCCGTCAGTCAGTACGTCAGTCAGTCAGTCAGTACGTCAGTCTGTCAGTCCGTCAGTCAGTACGTCAGTCAGTCAGTCAGTACGTCAGTCTGTCAGTACATCAGTCTGTCAGTAAGTCAGTCAGTCTGTCAGTACGTCAGTCAGTCAGTCAGTACGTCAGTCATTCACTCAGTCAGTACGTCATTTAGTCAGTACGTCAGTCAGTATGTCAGTCAGTCAGTCAGTTCTTCCGTCAGTCAGTACGTCAGTCAGTCAGTACGTCAATCAGTCAGTCAGTCAGTCAGTACGTCAGTCAGTCAGTCAGTACATCAGTCTGTCAGTACGTCAGTCTGTCAGTAAGTCAGTCAGTCTGTCAATACGTCAGTCATTCAGTCAGTCAGTACGTCAGTCAGTCAGTACGTCAGTCAGTATGTCAGTCAGTCAGTCAGTTCTTCCGTCAGTCAGTACGTCAGTTCGTCAGTCAGTAAATCCGTCAGTCAGTAAGAACGTCAGTCAGTAAGTACGTCAGTCAGTCTGTCCGTCAGTCAGTACGTCATTCAGTCAATCAGTACGTCAGTCAATCTGTCAGTCAGTCAGACCATCAGTCAGTCAGTACGTCAGTCTGTCAGTACGTCAGTCTGTCAGTCAGTTAGTACGTCAGTCAGTCAGTACGTCAGTCAGTCAGTCCGTCAGTCAGACAGTCAGTACGCCAGTCAGTCAGTACATCAGTCTGTCAGTACGTCAGTCACTACGTCAGTCAGTACGTCAGTCAGGCCGTACGTCAGTCAGTCAGTACATCAGTCAGTCAGTACGTCAGTCTGTCAGCACGTCAGTCTGTCAGTACGTCAGTTTGTCACTCAGTCAGTACGTCAGTCGGTCAGTACGTCAGTTAGCCAGTACGTACGTCAGTCTGTCAGCACGTCAGTCTGTCAGTACGTCAGTTTGTCACTCAGTCAGTACGTCAGTCGGTCAGTACGTCAGTTAGCCAGTACGTACGTCAGTCGGTCAGTCAGTACGTCAGAGAGGCAGTCAGTACGTACGTCAGTCAGTCAGTCAGTTCGTACATGAGTCAGTCCGTTATTCAGTACTTCAGTCAGTAAGTCAGTACCTCAGTCAGTCCGTCAGTCAGTCAGTACCTCAGTCAGTCCGTCAGTCAGTACGTCAGTCAGTCAGTCGGTCAGTAAGTAAGTACGTCAGTCAGTACGTCAGTCAGTCTGTCCGTCAGTCAGTACGTCAGTCAGTCAGTCCGTCAGTCAGTAGGTCAGTCTGTCAGTAGGTCAGTACATCAGTCAGTAAGTAAGTCAGTCAGTACGTCAGTCAGTACGTCAGCCAGTCAGTCCGTCAGTCAGTACATCAGTCAGTACGTCAGTCAGTCCGTCCGTCAGTCAGTACGTCAGTCAGTCAGTCGGTCAGTAAGTAAGTTACTCAGTCAGTACGTCAGTCAGTCTGTCCGTCAGTCAGTACGTCAGTCAGTCAGTCCGTCAGTCAGTAGGTCAGTCTGTCAGTAGGTCAGTACATCAGTCAGTAAGTAAGTCAGTCAGTACGTCAGTCAGTACGTCAGCCAGTCAGTCCGTCAGTCAGTACATCAGTCAGTACGTCAGTCAGTCCGTCCGTCATTCAGTACGTCAGTCAGTCAGTCGGTCAGTAAGTAAGTTACTCAGTCAGTACGTCAGTCAGTCTGTCCGTCAGTCAGTATGTCAGTCAGTCAGTCCGTCAGTCAGTACATCAGTCAGTCAGTACGTCAGTCTGTCAGTTGGTCAGTACATCAGTCAGTAAGTAAGTCAGTCAGTACGTCAGTCAGTACGTCAAGCAGTCAGTCCGTCAGTCAGAACATCAGTCTGTACGTCCGTCAGTCAGTACGTCAGTCAGTCAGTTCGTCAGTCAGTAAATCCGTCAGTCAGTAAGTACGTCAGTCAGTAAATACGTCAGTCCGTCTGTCCGTCAGTCAGTACGTCATTCAGTCATTCCGTCAGTCAGTACGTTAGTCAGTCTGTCCGTCACTCAGTAAATCAGTCAGTACGTCAGTCAGTACGTCAGTCAGTACGTCAGTCAGTCAGTACGTCCTTCAGTCAGTACGTCAGTCTGTCAGTACATCAGTCAGGCAGTACTTCAGTCTGTCTGTACGTCAGTCTGTCAGTACATCAGTCAGTCAGTACGTCAGTCTGTCAGTCCGTCAGTCAGTACGTCAGTCAGTGCGAGAGTCAGCCAGTCAGTACGTCAGTCTGTCAGTACGTCAGTCTGTCAGTAAGTCAGTCAGTCTGTCAGTACGTCAGTCAGTCAGTCAGTACGTCAGTCATTCAGTCAGTCAGTACGTCAGTCATTCAGTACGTCAGTCAGTACGTCAGTCAGTCAGTCAGTCAGTCAGTACGTCCGTCAGTCAGTACGTCCGTCAGTCAGTACGTCAGTCTGTCAGTACATCAGTCAGTCAGTACGTCAGTCTGTCAGTCCGTCAGTCAGTACGTCAGTCAGAACGTCAGTCAGTCAGTACGTCAGTCAGAACGTCAGTCAGTCAGTCAGTACGTCAGTCTGTCAGTACGTCAGTCTGTCAGTAAGTCAGTCAGTCAGTCAGTACGTCAGTCAGTCAGTACGTCAGTCAGTCAGTACGTCAGTCAGTATGTCAGTCAGTCAGACAGTTCTTCCGTCAGTCAGTACGTCAGTTCGTCAGTCAGTATATCCATCAGTCAGTAAGAACGTCAGTCAGTAAGTACGTCAGTCAGTCTGCCCGTCAGTCAGTACGTCATTCAGTCATTCCGTCAGTCAGTAAATCAGTCAGTCAGTCAGTCAGTACGTCAGTCAGTCAGTCAGTCAGTCAGTACGTCCGTCAGTCAGTACGTCCGTCAGTCAGTACGTCCGTCAGTCAGTACGTCAGTCTGTCAGTACATCAGTCAGGCAGTACTTCAGTCTGTCAGTACGTCAGTCTGTCAGTACATCAGTCAGTCAGTCTGTCAGTCCGTCAGTCAGTACGTCAGTCAGTCTGTCAGTACGTCAGTCTGTCATTACGTCAGTCTGTCAGTAAGTCAGTCAGTCTGTCAGTACGTCAGTCAGTCAGTCAGTACGTCAGTCATTCAGTCAGTCAGTACGTCAGTCAGTCAGTACGCCAGTCAGTATGTCAGTCAGTCAGTCAGTTCTTCCGTCAGTCAGTACGTCAGTCAGTCAGTACGTCAGTCAGTCAGGTAGTCAGTCAGTACGTCAGTCAGTTAGTCAGTCAGTACGTCAGTCAGTCAATCATTCATTACGTCAGTCAGTACGTCAGTCAGTAAGTACGTCAGTCATTCAGTCAGTCAGTACGTCAGTCAGTATGTCAGTCAGTCAGTTCTTCCGTCAGTCAGTACGTCAGTCAGTCAGTACGTCAGTCAGTCAGTCAGTCAGTCAGTCAATACGTCAGTCAGTCAGTCCGTCAGTCAGTCAGTCCGTCAGTCAGTATATCAGTCATTCAGTAAGTCAGTCTGTCAGTACGTCAGTCAGTCAGTCAGTCAGTCAGTACGTCAGCATGTCAGTCAGTACGTCAGCACGTCAGTCAGTATGTCAGTCAGTCAGTCAGTACGTCAGTCAGTCCGCCAGACAGTCAGCATGTCAGTCAGTACGTCAGTCAGTCAATCATTCAGTACGTCACTCAGTACGTCAGTCTGTCAGTACGTCAGTCAGTACGTCAGTCAGTTACTCAGTCACTACGTCAGTCAGTACGTCAGTCAGTACGTCAGTCAGTCAATCATTCAGTACGTCAGTCAGTACGTCAGTCAGTAAGTACGTCAGTACGTCAGTCAGTACGACAGTCAGTACGTCAGTCAGTACGTCAGTCAGTCAGTCACTACGTCAGTCAGTACGTCAGTCAGTACGTCAGTCTGTCAGTACGTCAGTCAGTACGTCAGTCAGTCAGTCACTACGTCAGTCAGTACGTCAGTCAGTCAATCATTCAGTACGTCAATCAGTAAGTACGTCAGTACGTCAGTCAGTACGACAGTCAGTACGTCAGTCACTACGTCAGTCAGTACGTCAGTCAGTACGTCAGTCTGTCAGTACGTCAGTCAGTACGTCAGTCTGTCAGTACGTCAGTCAGTACGTCAGTCAGTCAGTCACTACGTCAGTCAGTACGTCAGTCAGTCAGTCACTACGTCAGTCAGTACGTCAGTCAGTCAGTCATTCAGTACGTCAATCAGTAAGTACGTCAGTACGTCAGTCAGTACGACAGTCAGTACGTCAGTCAGTACGTCAGTCAGTACGTCAGTTTGTCAGTACGTCAGTCAGTCAGTCAGTCACTACGTCAGTCAGTACGTCAGTCAGTCAATCATTCAGTACGTCAATCAGTAAGTACGTCAGTTCGTCAGTCAGTACGTCAGTCAGTCAGTCAGTCACTACGTCAGTCAGTATGTCAGTCAGTACGTCAGTCTGTCAGTACGTCAGTCAGTCAGTCAGTCACTACGTCAGTCAGTACGTCAGTCTTTCAGTACGTCAGTCAGTACGTCAGTCAGTACGTCAGTCTATCAGTCACTCAGAACGTCAGTCAGTCAGTCAGTACATCAGTCAGTCAGTCAGTACGTCAGTCAATCCGTCAGTCAGTCAGTCCATCAGTCAGTCAGTCAGTCAGTCAGTACGTCCGTCAGTCAGTACGTCCGTCAGTCAGTACGTCAGTCTGTCAGTACATCAGTCAGGCAGTACTTCAGTCTGTCAGTACGTCAGTCTGTCAGTACATCATTTAGTCAGTACGTCAGTCTGTCAGTCCGTCAGTCAGTACGTCAGTCAGTCAGTCAGTACGTCAGTCTGTCAGTCCGTCAGTCAGTACGTCAGTCAGTCAGTCAGTACGTCAGTCTGTCAGTACGTCTGTCTGTCAGTAAGTCAGTCAGTCTGTCAGTACGTCATTCAGTCAGTCAGTACGTCAGTCATTCACTCAGTCAGTACGTCAGTCAGTCAGTACGTCAGTCAGTACGTCAGTCTATCAGTCACTCAGAACGTCAGTCAGTCAGTCAGTACATCAGTCAGTCAGTCAGTACGTCAGTCAATCCGTCAGTCAGTCAGTCCATCAGTCAGTCAGTCAGTCAGTACGTCCGTCAGTAAGTACGTCCGTCAGTCAGTACGTCAGTCTGTCAGTACATCAGTCAGGCAGTACTTCAGTCTGTCAGTACGTCAGTCTGTCAGTACATCATTTAGTCAGTACGTCAGTCTGTCAGTCCGTCAGTCAGTACGTCAGTCAGTCAGTCAGTACGTCAGTCTGTCAGTACGTCAGTCTGTCAGTAAGTCAGTCAGTCTGTCAGTACGTCAGTCAGTCAGTCAGTACGTCAGTCATTCACTCAGTCAGTACGTCAGTCAGTCAGTACGTCAGTCAGTATGTCAGTCAGTCAGTCAGTTCTTCCGTCAGTCAGTACGTCAGTCAGTCAGTACGTCAATCAGTCAGTCAGTCAGTCAGTACGTCAGTCAGTCAGTCAGTACGTCAGTCTGTCAGTAAGTCAGTCAGTCTGTCAGTACGTCAGTCATTCAGTCAGTCAGTACGTCAGTCAGTCAGTACGTCAGTCAGTCAGTACGTCAGTCAGTCAGTACGTCAGTCAGTCAGTACGTCAGTCAGTATGTCAGTCAGTCAGTCAGTTCTTCCGTCAGTCAGTACGTCAGTACGTCAGTTCGTCAGTCAGTAAATCCGTCAGTCAGTAAGAACGTCAGTCAGTAAGTACGTCAGTCAGTCTGTCCGTCAGTCAGTACGTCATTCAGTCAATCAGTACGTCAGTCAATCTGTCAGTCAGTCAGTCCATCAGTCAGTCAGTACGTCAGTCTGTCAGTACGTCAGTCTGTCAGTCAGTTAGTACGTCAGTCAGTCAGTACGTCAGTCAGTCAGTCCGTCAGTCAGACAGTCAGTACGCCAGTCAGTCAGTACATCACTCTGTCAGTACGTCAGTCACTACGTCAGTCAGTACGTCAGTCAGGCCGTCCGTCAGTCAGTACGTCAGTCAGTCAGTCGGTCAGTAAGTAAGTTACTCAGTCAGTACGTCAGTCAGTCTGTCCGTCAGTCAGAACATCAGTCAGTACGTCCGTCAGTCAGTACGTCAGTCAGTCAGTTCGTCAGTCAGTAAATCCGTCGGTCAGTAAGTACGTCAGTCAGTAAATACGTCAGTCCGTCTGTCCGTCAGTCAGTACGTCATTCAGTCATTCCGTCAGTCAGTACGTTAGTCAGTCTGTCCGTCACTCAGTAAATCAGTCAGTACGTCAGTCAGTACGTCAGTAAGTACGTCAGTCAGTCAGTACGTCCTTCAGTCAGTACGTCAGTCTGTCAGTACATCAGTCAGGCAGTACTTCAGTCTGTCAGTACGTCAGTCTGTCAGTACATCAGTCAGTCAGTACGTCAGTCTGTCAGTCCGTCAGTCAGTACGTCAGTCAGTGCGTGAGTCAGCCAGTCAGTACGTCAGTCTGTCAGTACGTCAGTCTGTCAGTAAGTCAGTCAGTCTGTCAGTACGTCAGTCAGTCAGTCAGTACGTCAGTCATTCAGTCAGTCAGTACGTCAGTCATTCAGTACGTCAGTCAGTACGTCAGTCAGTACGTCCGTCAGTCAGTACGTCCGTCAGTCAGTACGTCCGTCAGTCAGTACGTCAGTCTGTCAGTACATCAGTCAGTCAGTACGTCAGTCTGTCAGTCCGTCAGTCAGTACGTCAGTCAGAACGTCAGTCAGTCAGTACGTCAGTCAGTCAGTACGTCAGTCAGTATGTCAGTCAGTCAGACAGTTCTTCCGTCAGTCAGTACGTCAGTTCGTCAGTCAGTAAATCCATCAGTCAGTAAGAACGTCAGTCAGTAAGTACGTCAGTCAGTCTGCCCGTCAGTCAGTACGTCATTCAGTCATTCCGTCAGTCAGTAAATCAGTCAGTCAGTCAGTCAGTACGTCAGTCAGTACGTCAGTCAGTCAGTCAGTCAGTCAGTACGTCCGTCAGTCAGTACGTCCGTCAGTCAGTACGTCAGTCTGTCAGTACATCAGTCAGGCAGTACTTCAGTCTGTCAGTTCGTCAGTCTGTCAGTACATCAGTCAGTCAGTCTGTCAGTCCGTCAGTCAGTACATCAGTCAGTCAGTCAGTACGTCAGTCTGTCATTACGTCAGTCTGTCAGTAAGTCAGTCAGTCTGTCAGTACGTCAGTCAGTCAGTCAGTACGTCAGTCATTCAGTCAGTCAGTACGTCAGTCAGTCAGTACGCCAGTCAGTATGTCAGTCAGTCAGTCAGTTCTTCCGTCAGTCAGTACGTCAGTCAGTCAGTACGTCAGTCAGTCAGGTAGTCAGTCAGTACGTCAGTCAGTTAGTCAGTCAGTACGTCAGTCAGTACGTCAGTCAGTCAATCATTCATTACGTCAGTCAGTACGTCAGTCAGTAAGTACGTCAGTCATTCAGTCAGTCAGTACGTCAGTCAGTATGTCAGTCAGTCAGTTCTTCCGTCAGTCAGTACGTCAGTCAGTCAGTCAGTCAGTCAATCAGTCAATACGTCAGTCAGTCAGTCCGTCAGTCAGTCAGTCCGTCAGTCAGTATATCAGTCATTCAGTACGTCAGCATGTCAGTCAGTACGTCAGCACGTCAGTCAGTATGTCAGTCAGTCAGTCAGTAAGTCAGTCAGTCCGCCAGACAGTCAGCATGTCAGTCAGTACGTCAGTCAGTCAATCATTCAGTACGTCACTCAGTACGTCAGTCTGTCAGTACGTCAGTCAGTACGTCAGTCAGTTACTCAGTCACTACGTCAGTCAGTACGTCAGTCAGTACGTCAGTCAGTCAATCATTCAGTACGTCAGTCAGTACGTCAGTCAGTAAGTACGTCAGTACGTCATTCAGTACGACAGGCAGTACGTCAGTCAGTACGTCAGTCAGTCAGTCACTACGTCAGTCAGTACGTCAGTCAGTACGTCAGTCTGTCAGTACGTCAGTCAGTACGTCAGTCAGTCAATCATTCAGTACGTCAATCAGTAAGTACGTCAGTACGTCAGTCAGTACGACAGTCAGTACGTCAGTCACTACGTCAGTCAGTACGTCAGTCAGTACGTCAGTCTGTCAGTACGTCAGTCAGTACGTCAGTCTGTCAGTACGTCAGTCAGTACGTCAGTCAGTCAGTCACTACGTCAGTCAGTACGTCAGTCAGTCAGTCACTACGTCAGTCAGTACGTCAGTCAGTCAGTCATTCAGTACGTCAATCAGTAAGTACGTCAGTACGTCAGTTAGTACGACAGTCAGTACGTCAGTCAGTACGTCAGTCAGTACGTCAGTTTGTCAGTACGTCAGTCAGTCAGTCAGTCACTACGTCAGTCAGTACGTCAGTCAGTCAATCATTCAGTACGTCAATCAGTAAGTACGTCAGTACGTCAGTCAGTACGACAGTCAGTACGTCAGTCAGTACGTCAGTCAGTCAGTCACTACGTCAGTCAGTATGTCAGTCAGTACGTCAGTCTGTCAGTACGTCAGTCAGTCAGTCAGTCACTACGTCAGTCAGTACGTCAGTCTTTCAGTACGTCAGTCAGTACATCAGTCAGTACGTCAGTCAGTACGTCAGTCTATCAGTCACTCAGAACGTCAGTCAGTCAGTCAGTACATCAGTCAGTCAGTCAGTACGTCAGTCAATCCTTCAGTCAGTCAGTCCATCAGTCAGTCAGTCAGTCAGTCAGTACGTCCGTCAGTCAGTACGTCCGTCAGTCAGTACGTCAGTCTGTCAGTACATCAGTCAGGCAGTACTTCAGTCTGTCAGTACGTCAGTCTGTCAGTACATCATTTAGTCAGTACGTCAGTCTGTCAGTCCGTCAGTCACTACGTCAGTCAGTCAGTCAGTACGTCAGTCAGTCAGTCAGTACGTCAGTCTGTCAGTACGTCTGTCTGTCAGTAAGTCAGTCAGTCTGTCAGTACGTCATTCAGTCAGTCAGTACGTCAGTCATTCACTCAGTCAGTACGTCAGTCAGTCAGTACGTCAGTCAGTACGTCAATCTATCAGTCACTCAGAACGTCAGTCAGTCAGTCAGTACATCAGTCAGTCAGTCAGTACGTCAGTCAATCCGTCAGTCAGTCAGTCCATCAGTCAGTCAGTCAGTCAGTACGTCCGTCAGTCAGTACGTCCGTCAGTCAGTACGTCAGTCTGTCAGTACATCAGTCAGGCAGTACTTCAGTCTGTCAGTACGTCAGTCTGTCAGTACATCATTTAGTCAGTACGTCAGTCTGTCAGTCCGTCAGTCAGTACGTCAGTCAGTCAGTCAGTACGTCAGTCTGTCAGTCCGTCAGTCAGTACGTCAGTCAGTCAGTCAGTACGTCAGTCAGTCAGTCAGTACGTCAGTCATTCACTCAGTCAGTACGTCAGTCTGTCAGTAAGTCAGTCAGTCTGTCAGTACGTCAGTCAGTCAGTCAGTACGTCAGTCATTCACTCAGTCAGTACGTCAGTCAGTATGTCAGTCAGTCAGTCAGTTCTTCCGTCAGTCAGTACGTCAGTCAGTACGTCAATCAGTCAGTCAGTCAGTCAGTACGTCAGTCAGTCAGTCAGTACGTCAGTCTGTCAGTACGTCAGTCTGTCAGTAAGTCAGTCAGTCTGTCAGTACGTCAGTCATTCAGTCAGTCAGTACGTCAGTCAGTCAGTACGTCAGTCAGTCAGTACGTCAGTCAGTCAGTACGTCAGTCAGTATGTCAGTCAGTCAGTCAGTTCTTCCGTCAGTCAGTACGTCAGTACGTCAGTTCGTCAGTCAGTAAATCCGTCAGTCAGTAAGAACGTCAGTCAGTAAGTACGTCAGTCAGTCTGTCCGTCAGTCAGTACGTCATTCAGTCAATCAGTACGTCAGTCAATCTGTCAGTCAGTCAGTCCATCAGTCAGTCAGTACGTCAGTCTGTCAGTACGTCAGTCTGTCAGTCAGTTAGTACGTCAGTCAGTCAGTACGTCAGTCAGTCAGTCCGTCAGTCAGACAGTCAGTACGCCAGTCAGTCAGTACATCAGTCTGTCAGTACGTCAGTCACTACGTCAGTCAGTACGTCAGTCAGGCCGTACGTCAGTCAGTCAGTACATCAGTCAGTCAGTACGTCAGTCTGTCAGCACGTCAGTCTGTCAGTACGTCAGTTTGTCACTCAGTCAGTACATCAGTCGGTCAGTACGTCAGTTAGCCAGTACGTACGTCAGTCTGTCAGCACGTCAGTCTGTCAGTACGTCAGTTTGTCACTCAGTCAGTACGTCAGTCGGTCAGTACGTCAGTTAGCCAGTACGTACGTCAGTCGGTCAGTCAGTACGTCAGAGAGGCAGTCAGTACGTACGTCAGTCAGTCAGTCAGTTCGTACATGAGTCAGTCCGTTATTCAGTACGTCAGTCAGTAAGTCAGTCAGTCAGTCAGTACATCAGTCAGTCAGTACCTCAGTCAGTCCGTCAGTCAGTACGTCAGTCAGTCAGTCGGTCAGTAAGTAAGTACGTCAGTCAGTACGTCAGTCAGTCAGTCCGTCAGTCAGTAGGTCAGTCTGTCAGTAGGTCAGTACATCAGTCAGTAAGTAAGTCAGTCAGTACGTCAGTCAGTACGTCAGCCAGTCAGTCCGTCAGTCAGTACATCAGTCAGTACGTCAGTGAGTCCGTCCGTCAGTCAGTACGTCAGTCAGTCAGTCGGTCAGTAAGTAAGTTACTCAGTCAGTACGTCAGTCAGTCTGTCCGTCAGTCAGTATGTCAGTCAGTCAGTCCGTCAGTCAGTACATCAGTCAGTCAGTACGTCAGTCTGTCAGTTGGTCAGTACATCAGTCAGTAAGTAAGTCAGTCAGTACGTCAGTCAGTACGTCAGCCTGTCAGTCCGTCAGTCAGAACATCAGTCAGTACGTCCGTCAGTCAGTACGTCAGTCAGTCAGTTCGTCAGTCAGTAAATCCGTCAGTCAGTAAGTACGTCAGTCAGTAAATACGTCAGTCCGTCTGTCCGTCAGTCAGTACGTCATTCAGTCATTCCGTCAGTCAGTACGTTAGTCAGTCTGTCCGTCACTCAGTAAATCAGTCAGTACGTCAGTCAGTACGTCAGTCAGTACGTCAGTCAGTCAGTACGTCCTTCAGTCAGTACGTCAGCCTGTCAGTACATCAGTCAGGCAGTACTTCAGTCTGTCAGTACGTCAGTCTGTCAGTACATCAGTCAGTCAGTACGTCAGTCTGTCAGTCCGTCAGTCAGTACGTCAGTCAGTGCGTGAGTCAGTCAGTCAGTACGTCAGTCTGTCAGTACGTCAGTCTGTCAGTAAGTCAGTCAGTCTGTCAGTACGTCAGTCAGTCAGTCAGTACGTCAGTCATTCAGTCAGTCAGTACGTCAGTCATTCAGTACGTCAGTCAGTACGTCAGTCAGTCAGTCAGTCAGTCAGTACGTCCGTCAGTCAGTACGTCCGTCAGTCAGTACGTCAGTCTGTCAGTACATCAGTCAGTCAGTACGTCAGTCTGTCAGTCCGTCAGTCAGTACGTCAGTCAGAACGTCAGTCAGTCAGTACGTCAGTCAGAACGTCAGTCAGTCAGTCAGTACGTCAGTCTGTCAGTACGTCAGTCTGTCAGTAAGTCAGTCAGTCTGTTAGTACGTCAGTCATTCAGTCAGTCAGTACGTCAGTCAGTCAGTACGTCAGTCAGTATGTCAGTCAGTCAGACAGTTCTTCCGTCAGTCAGTACGTCAGTTCGTCAGTCAGTAAATCCATCAGTCAGTAAGAACGTCAGTCAGTAAGTACGTCAGTCAGTCTGCCCGTCAGTCAGTACGTCATTCAGTCATTCCGTCAGTCAGTAAATCAGTCAGTCAGTCAGTCAGTACGTCAGTCAGTACGTCAGTCAGTCAGTCAGTCAGTCAGTACGTCCGTCAGTCAGTACGTCCGTCAGTCAGTACGTCAGTCTGTCAGTACATCAGTCAGGCAGTACTTCAGTCTGTCAGTACGTCAGTCTGTCAGTACATCAGTCAGTGAGTCTGTCAGTCCGTCAGTCAGTACGTCAGTCAGTCAGTCAGTACGTCAGTCTGTCATTACGTCAGTCTGTCAGTAAGTCAGTCAGTCTGTCAGTACGTCAGTCAGTCAGTCAGTACGTCAGTCATTCAGTCAGTCAGTACGTCAGTCAGTCAGTACGCCAGTCAGTATGTCAGTCAGTCAGTCAGTTCTTCCGTCAGTCAGTACGTCAGTCAGTCAGTACGTCAGTCAGTCAGGTAGTCAGTCAGTACGTCAGTCAGTTAGTCAGTCAGTACGTCAGTCAGTACGTCAGTCAGTCAATCATTCATTACGTCAGTCAGTACGTCAGTCAGTAAGTACGTCAGTCATTCAGTCAGTCAGTACGTCAGTCAGTATGTCAGTCAGTCAGTTCTTCCGTCAGTCAGTACGTCAGTCAGTCAGTACGTCAGTCAGTCAGTCAGTCAGTCAGTCAATACGTCAGTCAGTCAGTCCGTCAGTCAGTCAGTCCGTCAGTCAGTATATCAGTCATTCAGTAAGTCAGTCTGTCAGTACATCAGTCAGTCAGTCAGTCAGTACGTCAGCATGTCAGTCAGTACGTCAGCACGTCAGTCAGTATGTCAGTCAGTCAGTCAGTACGTCAGTCAGTCCGCCAGACAGTCAGCATGTCAGTCAGTACGTCAGTCAGTCAATCATTCAGTACGTCACTCAGTACGTCAGTCTGTCAGTACGTCAGTCAGTACGTCAGTCAGTTACTCAGTCACTACGTCAGTCAGTACGTCAGTCAGTCAATCATTCAGTACGTCAGTCAGTACGTCAGTCAGTAAGTACGTCAGTACGTCAGTCAGTACGACAGTCAGTACGTCAGTCAGTACGTCAGTCAGTCAGTCACTACGTCAGTCAGTACGTCAGTCAGTACGTCAGTCTGTCAGTACGTCAGTCAGTACGTCAGTCAGTCAGTCACTACGTCAGTCAGTACGTCAGTCAGTCAATCATTCAGTACGTCAATCAGTAAGTATGTCAGTACGTCAGTCAGTACGACAGTCAGTACGTCAGTCACTACGTCAGTCAGTACGTCAGTCAGTACGTCAGTCTGTCAGTACGTCAGTCAGTACGTCAGTCTGTCAGTACGTCAGTCAGTACGTCAGTCAGTCAGTCACTACGTCAGTCAGTACGTCAGTCAGTCAGTCACTACGTCAGTCAGTACGTCAGTCAGTCAGTCACTACGTCAGTCAGTACGTCAGTCAGTCAGTCATTCAGTACGTCAATCAGTAAGTACGTCAGTACGTCAGTCAGTACGACAGTCAGTACGTCAGTCAGTACGTCAGTCAGTACGTCAGTCAGTCACTACGTCAGTCAGTATGTCAGTCAGTACGTCAGTCTGTCAGTACGTCAGTCAGTCAGTCAGTCACTACGTCAGTCAGTACGTCAGTCAGTCAATCATTCAGTACGTCAATCAGTAAGTACGTCAGTACGTCAGTCAGTACGACAGTCAGTACGTCAGTCAGTACGTCAGTCAGTCAGTCAGTCACTACGTCAGTCAGTATGTCAGTCAGTACGTCAGTCTGTCAGTACGTCAGTCAGTCAGTCAGTCACTACGTCAGTCAGTACGTCAGTCTTTCAGTACGTCAGTCAGTACGTCAGTCTATCAGTCACTCAGAACGTCAGTCAGTCAGTCAGTACATCAGTCAGTCAGTCAGTACGTCAGTCAATCCGTCAGTCAGTCAGTCCATCAGTCAGTCAGTCAGTCAGTCAGTACGTCCGTCAGTCAGTACGTCCGTCAGTCAGTACGTCAGTCTGTCAGTACATCAGTCAGGCAGTACTTCAGTCTGTCAGTACGTCAGTCTGTCAGTACATCATTTAGTCAGTACGTCAGTCTGTCAGTCCGTCAGTCAGTACGTCAGTCAGTCAGTCAGTCCGTCAGTCTGTCAGTCCGTCAGTCAGTACGTCAGTCAGTCAGTCAGTACGTCAGTCTGTCAGTACGTCTGTCTGTCAGTAAGTCAGTCAGTCTGTCAGTACGTCAGTCAGTCAGTCAGTACGACAGTCATTCACTCAGTCAGTCAGTCAGTCAGTCAGTACGTCAGTCAGTATGTCAGTCAGTCAGTCAGTTCTTCCGTCAGTCAGTACGTCAGTCAGTCAGTACGTCAATCAGTCAGTCAGTCAGTACGTCAGTCAGTCAGTCAGTACGTCAGTCTGTCAGTACGTCAGTCTGTCAGTAAGTCAGTCAGTCTGTCAGTACGTCAGTCATTCAGTCGGTCAGTACGTCAGTTAGCCAGTACGTACGTCAGTCTGTCAGCACGTCAGTCTGTCAGTACGTCAGTTTGTCACTCAGTCAGTACGTCAGTCGGTCAGTACGTCAGTTAGCCAGTACGTACGTCAGTCGGTCAGTCAGTACGTCAGAGAGGCAGTCAGTACGTACGTCATTTAGTCAGTCAGTTCGTACATGAGTCAGTCCGTTATTCAGTACGTCAGTCAGTAAGTCAGTCAGTCAGTCAGTACATCAGTCAGTCAGTACCTCAGTCAGTCCGTCAGTCAGTACGTCAGTCAGTCAGTCGGTCAGTAAGTAAGTACGTCAGTCAGTACGTCAGTCAGTCTGTCCGTCAGTCAGTACGTCAGTCACTCAGTCCGTCAGTCAGTAGGTCAGTACATCAGTCAGTAAGTAAGTCAGTCAGTACGTCAGTCAGTACGTCAGCCAGTCAGTCCGTCAGTCAGTACATCAGTCAGTACGTCAGTCAGTCCGTCCGTCAGTCAGTACGTCAGTCAGTCAGTCGGTCAGTAAGTAAGTTACTCAGTCAGTACGTCAGTCAGTCTGTCCGTCAGTCAGTATGTCAGTCAGTCAGTCCGTCAGTCAGTACATCAGTCAGTCAGTACGTCAGTCTGTCAGTTGGTCAGTACATCAGTCAGTAAGTAAGTCACTCAGTACGTCAGTCAGTACGTCAGCCAGTCAGTCCGTCAGTCAGAACATCAGTCAGTACGTCCGTCAGTCAGTACGTCAGTCAGTCAGTTCGTCAGTCAGTAAATCCGTCAGTCAGTAAGTACGTCAGTCAGTAAATACGTCAGTCCGTCTGTCCGTCAGTCAGTACGTCATTCAGTCATTCCGTCAGTCAGTACGTTAGTCAGTCTGTCCGTCACTCAGTAAATCAGTCAGTACGTCAGTCAGTACGTCAGTCAGTGCGTGAGTCAGCCAGTCAGTACGTCAGTCTGTCAGTACGTCAGTCTGTCAGTAAGTCAGTCAGTCTGTCAGTACGTCAGTCAGTCAGTCAGTACATCAGTCATTCAGTCAGTCAGTACGTCAGTCATTCAGTACGTCAGTCAGTACGTCAGTCAGTCAGTCAGTCAGTCAGTACGTCCGTCAGTCAGTACGTCCGTCAGTCAGTACGTCAGTCTGTCAGTACATCAGTCAGTCAGTACGTCAGTCTGTCAGTCCGTCAGTCAGTACGTCAGTCAGAACGTCAGTCAGCCAGTACGTCAGTCAGAACGTCAGTCAGTCAGTCAGTACGTCAGTCAGGCAGTACTTCAGTCTGTCAGTACGTCAGTCTGTCAGTGCATCAGTCAGTCAGTCTGTCAGTCCGTCAGTCAGTACGTCAGTCAGTACGTCAGTCAGTACGTCAGTCAGTCAGTCAGTCAGTCAGTACGTCCGTCAGTCAGTACGTCCGTCAGTCAGTACGTCAGTTTGTCAGTACATCAGTCAGGCAGTACTTCAGTCTGTCAGTACGTCAGTCTGTCAGTGCATCAGTCAGTCAGTCTGTCAGTCCGTCAGTCAGTACGTCAGTCAGCCAGTCAGTACGTCAGTCTGTCATTACGTCAGGCTGTCAGTAAGTCAGTCAGTCTGTCAGTACGTCAGTCAGTCAGTCAGTACGTCAGTCATTCAGTCAGTCAGTACGTCAGTCAGTCAGTACGTCAGTCAGTATGTCAGTCAGTCAGTCAGTTCTTCTGTCAGTCAGTACGTCAGTCAGTCAGTACGTCAGTCAGTCAGTACGTCAGTCAGTTAGTCAGTCAGTACGTCAGTCAGTACGTCAGTCAGTCAATCATTCATTACGTCAGTCAGTACGTCAGTCAGTAAGTACGTCAGTCATTCAGTCAGTCAGTACGTCAGTCAGTATGTCAGTCAGTATGTCAGTCAGTTCTTCCGTCAGTCAGTACGTCAGTCAGTCAGTACGTCAGTCAGTCAGTCAGTCAGTCAGTCAATACGTCAGTCAGTCAGTACGTCAGTCTGTCAGTACGTCAGTCTGTCAGTAAGTCAGTCAGTCTGTCAGTACGTCAGTCAGTCAGTCAGTCAGTACGTCAGTCAGTACGTCAGTCAGTCAGTCAGTCAGTACGTCCGTCAGTCAGTACGTCCGTCAGTCAGTACGTCAGTCTGTCAGTACATCAGTCAGGCAGTACTTCAGTCTGTCAGTACGTCAGTCTGTCAGTACATCAGTCAGTCAGTCTGTCAGTCCGTCAGTCAGTACGTCAGTCAGTCAGTCAGTACGTCAGTCTGTCATTACGTCAGTCTGTCAGTAAGTCAGTCAGTCTGTCAGTACGTCAGTCAGTCAGTCAGTACGTCAGTCATTCAGTCAGTCAGTACGTCAGTCAGTCAGTACGCCAGTCAGTATGTCAGTCAGTCAGTCAGTTCTTCCGTCAGTCAGTACGTCAGTCAGTCAGTACGTCAGTCAGTCAGGTAGTCAGTCAGTACGTCAGTCAGTTACTCAGTCACTACGTCAGTCAGTACGTCAGTCAGTCAATCATTCAGTACGTCAGTCAGTACGTCAGTCAGTAAGTACGTCAGTACGTCAGTCAGTACGACAGTCAGTACGTCAGTCAGTACGTCAGTCAGTCAGTCACTACGTCAGTCAGTACGTCAGTCAGTACGTCAGTCTGTAAGTACGTCAGTCAGTACGTCAGTCAGTCAGTCACTACGTCAGTCAGTACGTCAGTCAGTCAATCATTCAGTACGTCAATCAGTAAGTACGTCAGTACGTCAGTCAGTACGACAGTCAGTACGTCAGTCACTACGTCAGTCAGTACGTCAGTCAGTACGTCAGTCTGTCAGTACGTCAGTCAGTACGTCAGTCAGTCAGTCACTACGTCAGTCAGTACGTCAGTCAGTCAGTCACTACGTCAGTCAGTACGTCAGTCAGTCAGTCATTCAGTACGTCAATCAGTAAGTACGTCAGTACGTCAGTCAGTACGACAGTCAGTACGTCAGTCAGTACGTCAGTCAGTACGTCAGTCAGTCACTACGTCAGTCAGTATGTCAGTCAGTCAATCATTCAGTACGTCAATCAGTAAGTACGTCAGTACGTCAGTCAGTACGACAGTCAGTACGTCAGTCAGTACGTCAGTCAGTCAGTCAGTCACTACGTCAGTCAGTATGTCAGTCAGTACGTCAGTCTGTCAGTACGTCAGTCAGTCAGTCAGTCACTACGTCAGTCAGTACGTCAGTCTTTCAGTACGTCAGTCAGTACGTCAGTCAGTACGTCAGTCTATCAGTCATTCGGAACGTCAGTCAGTCAGTCAGTACATCAGTCAGTCAGTCAGTACGTCAGTCAATCCGTCAGTCAGTCAGTCCATCAGTCAGTCAGTCAGTCAGTCAGTACGTCCGTCAGTCAGTACGTCCGTCAGTCAGTACGTCAGTCTGTCAGTACATCAGTCAGGCAGTACTTCAGTCTGTCAGTACGTCAGTCTGTCAGTACATCATTTAGTCAGTACGTCAGTCTGTCAGTCCGTCAGTCAGTACGTCAGTCAGTCAGGCAGTACTTCAGTCTGTCAGTACGTCAGTCTGTCAGTACATCATTTAGTCAGTACGTCAGTCTGTCAGTCCGTCAGTCAGTACGTCAGTCAGTCAGTCAGTCCGTCAGTCTGTCAGTCAGTCTGTCAGTACGTCAGTCAGTCAGTCAGTACGTCAGTCATTCACTCAGTCAGTCAGTCAGTCAGTCAGTACGTCAGTCAGTATGTCAGTCAGTCACTCAGTTCTTCCGTCAGTCAGTACGTCAGTCAGTCAGTACGTCAGTCTGTCAGTAAGTCAGTCAGTCTGTCAGTACGTCAGTCATTCAGTCAGTCAGTACGTCAGTCAGTCAGTACGTCAGTCTGTCACTCCGTCAGTCAGTACGTCAGTCAGTGCGTGAGTCAGCCAGTCAGTACGTCAGTCTGTCAGTACGTCAGTCTGTCAGTAAGTCAGTCAGTCTGTCAGTACGTCAGTCAGTCAGTCAGTACGTCAGTCATTCAGTCAGTCAGTACGTCAGTCATTCAGTACGTCAGTCAGTACGTCAGTCAGTCAGTCAGTCAGTCAGTACGTCCGTCAGTCAGTACGTCCGTCAGTCAGTACTTCAGTCTGTCAGTACATCAGTCAGTCAGTACGTCAGTCTGTCAGTCCGTCAGTCAGTACGTCAGTCAGAACGTCAGTCAGCCAGTACGTCAGTCAGAACGTCAGTCAGTCAGTCAGTACGTCAGTCTGTCAGTACGTCAGTCAGGCAGTACTTCAGTCTGTCAGTACGTCAGTCTGTCAGTGCATCAGTCAGTCAGTCTGTCAGTCCGTCAGTCAGTACGTCAGTCAGTACGTCAGTCAGTACGTCAGTCAGTCAGTCAGTCAGTCAGTACGTCCGTCAGTCAGTACGTCCGTCAGTCAGTACGTCAGTCTGTCAGTACATCAGTCAGGCAGTACTTCAGTCTGTCAGTACGTCAGTCTGTCAGTGCATCAGTCAGTCAGTCTGTCAGTCCGTCGGTCAGTACGTCAGTCAGCCAGTCAGTACGTCAGTCTGTCATTACGTCAGTCTGTCAGTAAGTCAGTCAGTCTGTCAGTACGTCAGTCAGTCAGTCAGTACGTCAGTCATTCAGTCAGTCAGTACGTCAGTCAGTCAGTACGTCAGTCAGTATGTCAGTCAGTCAGTCAGTTCTTCTGTCAGTCAGTACGTCAGTCAGTCAGTACGTCAGTCAGTCAGTACGTCAGTCAGTTAGTCAGTCAGTACGTCAGTCAGTACGTCAGTCAGTCAATCATTCATTACGTCAGTCAGTACGTCAGTCAGTAAGTACGTCAGTCATTCAGTCAGTCAGTACGTCAGTCAGTATGTCAGTCAGTTCTTCCGTCAGTCAGTACGTCAGTCAGTCAGTACGTCAGTCAGTCAGTCAGTCAGTCAGTCAATACGTCAGTCAGTCAGTCCGTCAGTCAGTCAGTCCGTCAGTCAGTATATCAGTCATTCAGTAAGTCAGTCTATCAGTACGTCAGTCAGTCAGTCAGTCAGTACGTCAGCATGTCAGTCAGTACGTCAGCACGTCAGTCAGTATGTCAGTCAGTCAGTCAGTACGTCAGTCAGTCCGCCAGACAGTCAGCATGTCAGTCAGTACGTCACTCAGTACGTCAGTCTGTCAGTACGTCAGTCAGTACGTCATTCAGTTACTCAGTCACTACGTCAGTCAGTACGTCAGTCAGTACGTCAGTCAGTCAATCATTCAGTACGTCAGTCAGTACGTCAGTCAGTACGTCAGTCTGTCAGTACGTCAGTCAGTCAGTCACTACGTCAGTCAGTACGTCAGTCAGTACGTCAGTCTGTCAGTACGTCAGTCAGTACGTCAGTCTGTCAGTACGTCAGTCAGTACGTCAGTCAGTACGTCAGTCAGTCAGTCACTACGTCAGTCAGTACGTCAGTCAGTCAATCATTCAGTACGTCAATCAGTAAGTACGTCAGTACGTCAGTCAGTACGACAGTCAGTACGTCAGTCAGTACGTCAGTCAGTACGTCAGTCAGTACGTCAGTCTGTCAGTACGTCATTCAGTACGTCAGTCTGTCAGTACGTCAGTCAGTACGTCAGTCAGTCAGTCACTACGTCAGTCAGTACGTCAGTCAGTCAGTCATTCAGTACGTCAATCAGTAAGTACGTCAGTACGTCAGTCAGTACGACAGTCAGTACGTCAGTCAGTACGTCAGTCAGTACGTCAGTCAGTCACTACGTCAGTCAGTATGTCAGTCAGTACGTCAGTCTGTCAGTACGTCAGTCAGTCAGTCAGTCACTACGTCAGTCAGTCAATCATTCAGTACGTCAATCAGTAAGTACGTCAGTACGTCAGTCAGTACGACAGTCAGTACGTCAGTCAGTACGTCAGTCAGTCAGTCAGTCACTACGTCAGTCAGTATGTCAGTCAGTACGTCAGTCTTTCAGTACGTCAGTCAGTCAGTCACTACGTCAGTCAGTACGTCAGTCTTTCAGTACGTCAGTCAGTACGACAGTCAGTACGTCAGTCAGTCAGTCAGTACGTCAGTCAGTACGTCAGTCAATCCGTCAGTCAGTCAGTCCATCAGTCAGTCAGTCAGTCAGACAGTACATCAGTCAGTCAGTCAGTACGTCAGTCAATCCGTCAGTCAGTCAGTCCATCAGTCAGTCAGTCAGTCAGACAGTACGTCCGTCAGTCAGTACGTCCGTCAGTCAGTACGTCAGTCTGTCAGTACATCAGTCAGGCAGTACTTCAGTCTGTCAGTACGTCAGTCTGTCAGTACATCATTTAGTCAGTACGTCAGTCAGTCAGTCCGTCAGTCAGTACGTCAGTCAGTCAGTCAGTACGTCAGTCTGTCAGTCCGTCAGTCAGTACGTCAGTCAGTCAGTCAGTACGTCAGTCTGTCAGTACGTCAGTCTGTCAGTAAGTCAGTCAGTCTGTCAGTACGTCAGTCAGTCAGTCAGTACGTCAGTCATTCACTCAGTCAGTACGTCAGTCAGTCAGTACGTCAGTCAGTATGTCAGTCAGTCAGTCAGTTCTTCCGTCAGTCAGTACGTCAGTCAGTCAGTACGTCAATCAGTCAGTCAGTCAGTCAGTACGTCAGTCAGACAGTCAGTACGTCAGTCTGTCAGTACGTCAGTCTGTCAGTAAGTCAGTCAGTCTGTCAGTACGTCAGTCAGTACGTCAGTCAGTCAGTACGTCAGTCAGTCAGTACGTCAGTCAGTATGTCAGTCAGTCAGTCAGTTCTTCCGTCAGTCAGTACGTCAGTACGTCAGTTCGTCAGTCAGTAAATCCGTCAGTCAGTAAGAACGTCAGTCAGTAAGTACGTCAGTCCGTCTGTCCGTCAGTCAGTACGTCATTCAGTCAATCAGTACGTCAGTCAATCTGTCAGTCAGTCAGTCCATCAGTCAGTCAGTACGTTAGTCTGTCAGTACGTCAGTCTGTCAGTCAGTTAGTACGTCAGTCAGTCAGTACGTCAGTCAGTCAGTCCGTCAGTCAGACAGTCAGTACGGCAGTCAGTCAGTACATCAGTCTGTCAGTACGTCAGTCACTACGTCAGTCAGTACGTCAGTCAGGCCGTACGTCAGTCAGTCAGTACATCAGTCAGTCAGTACGTCAGTCTGTCAGCACGTCAGTCTGTCAGTACGTCAGTTTGTCACTCAGTCAGTACGTCAGTCGGTCAGTACGTCAGTTAGCCAGTACGTACGTCAGTCGGTCAGTCAGTACGTCAGAGAGGCAGTCAGTACGTACGTCAGTCAGTCAGTCAGTTCGTACATGAGTCAGTCCGTTATTCAGTACGTCAGTCAGTAAGTCAGTCAGTCAGTCAGTACATCAGTCAGTCAGTACCTCAGTCAGTCCGTCAGTCAGTACGTCAGTCAGTCAGTCGGTCAGTAAGTAAGTACGTCAGTCAGTACGTCAGTCAGTCTGTCCGTCAGTCAGTACGTCAGTCAGTCAGTCCGTCAGTCAGTAGGTCAGTCTGTCAGTAGGTCAGTACATCAGTCAGTAAGTAAGTCAGTCAGTACGTCAGTCAGTACGTCAGCCAGTCAGTCCGTCAGTCAGTACATCAGTCAGTACGTCAGTCAGTCCGTCCGTCAGTCAGTACGTCCGTCAGTCAGTTCGTCAGTCAGTAAATCCGTCAGTCAGTAAGTACGTCAGTCAGTTAGTACGTCAGTCAGTCTGTCCGTCAGTTAGTACGTCAGTCAGTCATTCCGTCAGTCAGTACATTAGTCAGTCAGTCCGTCAGTCAGTAAATTAGTCAGTCAGTCAGTCAGTACGTCAGTCAGTCTGTCCGTCAGTCAGTACGTCAGTCACTCAGTCCGTCAGTCAGTAGGTCAGTACATCAGTCAGTAAGTAAGTCAGTCAGTACGTCAGTCAGTACGTCAGCCAGTCAGTCCGTCAGTCAGTACATCAGTCAGTACGTCAGTCAGTCCGTCCGTCAGTCAGTACGTCAGTCAGTCAGTCGGTCAGTAAGTAAGTTACTCAGTCAGTACGTCAGTCAGTCTGTCCGTCAGTCAGTATGTCAGTCAGTCAGTCCGTCAGTCAGTACATCAGTCAGTGAGTCTGTCAGTCCGTCAGTCAGTACGTCAGTCAGTCAGTCAGTACGTCAGTCTGTCATTACGTCAGTCTGTCAGTAAGTCAGTCAGTCTGTCAGTACGTCAGTCAGTCAGTCACTACGTCAGTCATTCAGTCAGTCAGTACGTCAGTCAGTCAGTACGCCAGTCAGTATGTCAGTCAGTCAGTCAGTTCTTCCGTCAGTCAGTACGTCAGTCAGTCAGTACGTCAGTCAGTCAGGTAGTCAGTCAGTACGTCAGTCAGTTAGTCAGTCAGTACGTCAGTCAGTACGTCAGTCAGTCAATCATTCATTACGTCAGTCAGTACGTCAGTCAGTAAGTACGTCAGTCATTCAGTCAGTCAGTACGTCAGTCAGTATGTCAGTCAGTCAGTTCTTCCGTCAGTCAGTACGTCAGTCAGTCAGTACGTCAGTCAGTCAGTCAGTCAGTCAGTCAATACGTCAGTCAGTCAGTCCGTCAGTCAGTCAGTCCGTCAGTCAGTATATCAGTCATTCAGTAAGTCAGTCTGTCAGTACATCAGTCAGTCAGTCAGTCAGTACGTCAGCATGTCAGTCAGTACGTCAGCACGTCAGTCAGTATGTCAGTCAGTCAGTCAGTACGTCAGTCAGTCCGCCAGACAGTCAGCATGTCAGTCAGTACGTCAGTCAGTCAATCATTCAGTACGTCACTCAGTACGTCAGTCTGTCAGTACGTCAGTCAGTACGTCAGTCAGTTACTCAGTCACTACGTCAGTCAGTACGTCAGTCAGTCAATCATTCAGTACGTCAGTCAGTACGTCAGTCAGTAAGTACGTCAGTACGTCAGTCAGTACGACAGTCAGTACGTCAGTCAGTACGTCAGTCAGTCAGTCACTACGTCAGTCAGTACGTCAGTCAGTACGTCAGTCTGTCAGTACGTCAGTCAGTACGTCAGTCAGTCAGTCACTACGTCAGTCAGTACGTCAGTCAGTCAATCATTCAGTACGTCAATCAGTAAGTATGTCAGTACGTCAGTCAGTACGACAGTCAGTACGTCAGTCACTACGTCAGTCAGTACGTCAGTCAGTACGTCAGTCTGTCAGTACGTCAGTCAGTACGTCAGTCTGTCAGTACGTCAGTCAGTACGTCAGTCAGTCAGTCACTACGTCAGTCAGTACGTCAGTCAGTCAGTCACTACGTCAGTCAGTACGTCAGTCAGTCAGTCACTACGTCAGTCAGTACGTCAGTCAGTCAGTCATTCAGTACGTCAATCAGTAAGTACGTCAGTACGTCAGTCAGTACGACAGTCAGTACGTCAGTCAGTACGTCAGTCAGTACGTCAGTCAGTCACTACGTCAGTCAGTATGTCAGTCAGTACGTCAGTCTGTCAGTACGTCAGTCAGTCAGTCAGTCACTACGTCAGTCAGTACGTCAGTCAGTCAATCATTCAGTACGTCAATCAGTAAGTACGTCAGTACGTCAGTCAGTACGACAGTCAGTACGTCAGTCAGTACGTCAGTCAGTCAGTCAGTCACTACGTCAGTCAGTATGTCAGTCAGTACGTCAGTCTGTCAGTACGTCAGTCAGTCAGTCAGTCACTACGTCAGTCAGTACGTCAGTCTTTCAGTACGTCAGTCAGTACGTCAGTCTATCAGTCACTCAGAACGTCAGTCAGTCAGTCAGTACATCAGTCAGTCAGTCAGTACGTCAGTCAATCCGTCAGTCAGTCAGTCCATCAGTCAGTCAGTCAGTCAGTCAGTACGTCCGTCAGTCAGTACGTCCGTCAGTCAGTACGTCAGTCTGTCAGTACATCAGTCAGGCAGTACTTCAGTCTGTCAGTACGTCAGTCTGTCAGTACATCATTTAGTCAGTACGTCAGTCTGTCAGTCCGTCAGTCAGTACGTCAGTCAGTCAGTCAGTCCGTCAGTCTGTCAGTCCGTCAGTCAGTACGTCAGTCAGTCAGTCAGTACGTCAGTCTGTCAGTACGTCTGTCTGTCAGTAAGTCAGTCAGTCTGTCAGTACGTCAGTCAGTCAGTCAGTACGACAGTCATTCACTCAGTCAGTCAGTCAGTCAGTCAGTACGTCAGTCAGTATGTCAGTCAGTCAGTCAGTTCTTCCGTCAGTCAGTACGTCAGTCAGTCAGTACGTCAATCAGTCAGTCAGTCAGTCAGTACGTCAGTCAGTCAGTCAGTACGTCAGTCTGTCAGTACGTCAGTCTGTCAGTAAGTCAGTCAGTCTGTCAGTACGTCAGTCATTCAGTCGGTCAGTACGTCAGTTAGCCAGTACGTACGTCAGTCTGTCAGCACGTCAGTCTGTCAGTACGTCAGTTTGTCACTCAGTCAGTACGTCAGTCGGTCAGTACGTCAGTTAGCCAGTACGTACGTCAGTCGGTCAGTCAGTACGTCAGAGAGGCAGTCAGTACGTACGTCATTTAGTCAGTCAGTTCGTACATGAGTCAGTCCGTTATTCAGTACGTCAGTCAGTAAGTCAGTCAGTCAGTCAGTACATCAGTCAGTCAGTACCTCAGTCAGTCCGTCAGTCAGTACGTCAGTCAGTCAGTCGGTCAGTAAGTAAGTACGTCAGTCAGTACGTCAGTCAGTCTGTCCGTCAGTCAGTACGTCAGTCACTCAGTCCGTCAGTCAGTAGGTCAGTACATCAGTCAGTAAGTAAGTCAGTCAGTACGTCAGTCAGTACGTCAGCCAGTCAGTCCGTCAGTCAGTACATCAGTCAGTACGTCAGTCAGTCCGTCCGTCAGTCAGTACGTCAGTCAGTCAGTCGGTCAGTAAGTAAGTTACTCAGTCAGTACGTCAGTCAGTCTGTCCGTCAGTCAGTATGTCAGTCAGTCAGTCCGTCAGTCAGTACATCAGTCAGTCAGTACGTCAGTCTGTCAGTTGGTCAGTACATCAGTCAGTAAGTAAGTCACTCAGTACGTCAGTCAGTACGTCAGCCAGTCAGTCCGTCAGTCAGAACATCAGTCAGTACGTCCGTCAGTCAGTACGTCAGTCAGTCAGTTCGTCAGTCAGTAAATCCGTCAGTCAGTAAGTACGTCAGTCAGTAAATACGTCAGTCCGTCTGTCCGTCAGTCAGTACGTCATTCAGTCATTCCGTCAGTCAGTACGTTAGTCAGTCTGTCCGTCACTCAGTAAATCAGTCAGTACGTCAGTCAGTACGTCAGTCAGTGCGTGAGTCAGCCAGTCAGTACGTCAGTCTGTCAGTACGTCAGTCTGTCAGTAAGTCAGTCAGTCTGTCAGTACGTCAGTCAGTCAGTCAGTACATCAGTCATTCAGTCAGTCAGTACGTCAGTCATTCAGTACGTCAGTCAGTACGTCAGTCAGTCAGTCAGTCAGTCAGTACGTCCGTCAGTCAGTACGTCCGTCAGTCAGTACGTCAGTCTGTCAGTACATCAGTCAGTCAGTACGTCAGTCTGTCAGTCCGTCAGTCAGTACGTCAGTCAGAACGTCAGTCAGCCAGTACGTCAGTCAGAACGTCAGTCAGTCAGTCAGTACGTCAGTCAGGCAGTACTTCAGTCTGTCAGTACGTCAGTCTGTCAGTGCATCAGTCAGTCAGTCTGTCAGTCCGTCAGTCAGTACGTCAGTCAGTACGTCAGTCAGTACGTCAGTCAGTCAGTCAGTCAGTCAGTACGTCCGTCAGTCAGTACGTCCGTCAGTCAGTACGTCAGTTTGTCAGTACATCAGTCAGGCAGTACTTCAGTCTGTCAGTACGTCAGTCTGTCAGTGCATCAGTCAGTCAGTCTGTCAGTCCGTCAGTCAGTACGTCAGTCAGCCAGTCAGTACGTCAGTCTGTCATTACGTCAGGCTGTCAGTAAGTCAGTCAGTCTGTCAGTACGTCAGTCAGTCAGTCAGTACGTCAGTCATTCAGTCAGTCAGTACGTCAGTCAGTCAGTACGTCAGTCAGTATGTCAGTCAGTCAGTCAGTTCTTCTGTCAGTCAGTACGTCAGTCAGTCAGTACGTCAGTCAGTTAGTCAGTCAGTACGTCAGTCAGTACGTCAGTCAGTCAATCATTCATTACGTCAGTCAGTACGTCAGTCAGTAAGTACGTCAGTCATTCAGTCAGTCAGTACGTCAGTCAGTATGTCAGTCAGTATGTCAGTCAGTTCTTCCGTCAGTCAGTACGTCAGTCAGTCAGTACGTCAGTCAGTCAGTCAGTCAGTCAGTCAATACGTCAGTCAGTCAGTACGTCAGTCTGTCAGTACGTCAGTCTGTCAGTAAGTCAGTCAGTCTGTCAGTACGTCAGTCAGTCAGTCAGTCAGTACGTCAGTCAGTACGTCAGTCAGTCAGTCAGTCAGTACGTCCGTCAGTCAGTACGTCCGTCAGTCAGTACGTCAGTCTGTCAGTACATCAGTCAGGCAGTACTTCAGTCTGTCAGTACGTCAGTCTGTCAGTACATCAGTCAGTCAGTCTGTCAGTCCGTCAGTCAGTACGTCAGTCAGTCAGTCAGTACGTCAGTCTGTCATTACGTCAGTCTGTCAGTAAGTCAGTCAGTCTGTCAGTACGTCAGTCAGTCAGTCAGTACGTCAGTCATTCAGTCAGTCACTACGTCAGTCAGTCAGTACGCCAGTCAGTATGTCAGTCAGTCAGTCAGTTCTTCCGTCAGTCAGTACGTCAGTCAGTCAGTACGTCAGTCAGTCAGGTAGTCAGTCAGTACGTCAGTCAGTTACTCAGTCACTACGTCAGTCAGTACGTCAGTCAGTCAATCATTCAGTACGTCAGTCAGTACGTCAGTCAGTAAGTACGTCAGTACGTCAGTCAGTACGACAGTCAGTACGTCAGTCAGTACGTCAGTCAGTCAGTCACTACGTCAGTCAGTACGTCAGTCAGTACGTCAGTCTGTCAGTACGTCAGTCAGTACGTCAGTCAGTCAGTCACTACGTCAGTCAGTACGTCAGTCAGTCAATCATTCAGTACGTCAATCAGTAAGTACGTCAGTACGTCAGTCAGTACGACAGTCAGTACGTCAGTCACTACGTCAGTCAGTACGTCAGTCAGTACGTCAGTCTGTCAGTACGTCAGTCAGTACGTCAGTCTGTCAGTACGTCAGTCAGTACGTCAGTCAGTCAGTCACTACGTCAGTCAGTACGTCAGTCAGTCAGTCACTACGTCAGTCAGTACGTCAGTCAGTCAGTCATTCAGTACGTCAATCAGTAAGTACGTCAGTACGTCAGTCAGTACGACAGTCAGTACGTCAGTCAGTACGTCAGTCAGTACGTCAGTCAGTCACTACGTCAGTCAGTATGTCAGTCAGTCAATCATTCAGTACGTCAATCAGTAAGTACGTCAGTACGTCAGTCAGTACGACAGTCAGTACGTCAGTCAGTACGTCAGTCAGTCAGTCAGTCACTACGTCAGTCAGTATGTCAGTCAGTACGTCAGTCTGTCAGTACGTCAGTCAGTCAGTCAGTCACTACGTCAGTCAGTACGTCAGTCTTTCAGTACGTCAGTCAGTACGTCAGTCAGTACGTCAGTCTATCAGTCATTCGGAACGTCAGTCAGTCAGTCAGTACATCAGTCAGTCAGTCAGTACGTCAGTCAATCCGTCAGTCAGTCAGTCCATCAGTCAGTCAGTCAGTCAGTCAGTACGTCCGTCAGTCAGTACGTCCGTCAGTCAGTACGTCAGTCTGTCAGTACATCAGTCAGGCAGTACTTCAGTCTGTCAGTACGTCAGTCTGTCAGTACATCATTTAGTCAGTACGTCAGTCTGTCAGTCCGTCAGTCAGTACGTCAGTCAGTCAGGCAGTACTTCAGTCTGTCAGTACGTCAGTCTGTCAGTACATCATTTAGTCAGTACGTCAGTCTGTCAGTCCGTCAGTCAGTACGTCAGTCAGTCAGTCAGTCCGTCAGTCTGTCAGTCAGTCTGTCAGTACGTCAGTCAGTCAGTCAGTACGTCAGTCATTCACTCAGTCAGTCAGTCAGTCAGTCAGTACGTCAGTCAGTATGTCAGTCAGTCACTCAGTTCTTCCGTCAGTCAGTACGTCAGTCAGTCAGTACGTCAGTCTGTCAGTAAGTCAGTCAGTCTGTCAGTACGTCAGTCATTCAGTCAGTCAGTACGTCAGTCAGTCAGTACGTCAGTCTGTCACTCCGTCAGTCAGTACGTCAGTCAGTGCGTGAGTCAGCCAGTCAGTACGTCAGTCTGTCAGTACGTCAGTCTGTCAGTAAGTCAGTCAGTCTGTCAGTACGTCAGTCAGTCAGTCAGTACGTCAGTCATTCAGTCAGTCAGTACGTCAGTCATTCAGTACGTCAGTCAGTACGTCAGTCAGTCAGTCAGTCAGTCAGTACGTCCGTCAGTCAGTACGTCCGTCAGTCAGTACTTCAGTCTGTCAGTACATCAGTCAGTCAGTACGTCAGTCTGTCAGTCCGTCAGTCAGTACGTCAGTCAGAACGTCAGTCAGCCAGTACGTCAGTCAGAACGTCAGTCAGTCAGTCAGTACGTCAGTCTGTCAGTACGTCAGTCAGGCAGTACTTCAGTCTGTCAGTACGTCAGTCTGTCAGTGCATCAGTCAGTCAGTCTGTCAGTCCGTCAGTCAGTACGTCAGTCAGTACGTCAGTCAGTACGTCAGTCAGTCAGTCAGTCAGTCAGTACGTCCGTCAGTCAGTACGTCCGTCAGTCAGTACGTCAGTCTGTCAGTACATCAGTCAGGCAGTACTTCAGTCTGTCAGTACGTCAGTCTGTCAGTGCATCAGTCAGTCAGTCTGTCAGTCCGTCGGTCAGTACGTCAGTCAGCCAGTCAGTACGTCAGTCTGTCATTACGTCAGTCTGTCAGTAAGTCAGTCAGTCTGTCAGTACGTCAGTCAGTCAGTCAGTACGTCAGTCATTCAGTCAGTCAGTACGTCAGTCAGTCAGTACGTCAGTCAGTATGTCAGTCAGTCAGTCAGTTCTTCTGTCAGTCAGTACGTCAGTCAGTCAGTACGTCAGTCAGTCAGTACGTCAGTCAGTTAGTCAGTCAGTACGTCAGTCAGTACGTCAGTCAGTCAATCATTCATTACGTCAGTCAGTACGTCAGTCAGTAAGTACGTCAGTCATTCAGTCAGTCAGTACGTCAGTCAGTATGTCAGTCAGTTCTTCCGTCAGTCAGTACGTCAGTCAGTCAGTACGTCAGTCAGTCAGTCAGTCAGTCAGTCAATACGTCAGTCAGTCAGTCCGTCAGTCAGTCAGTCCGTCAGTCAGTATATCAGTCATTCAGTAAGTCAGTCTATCAGTACGTCAGTCAGTCAGTCAGTCAGTACGTCAGCATGTCAGTCAGTACGTCAGCACGTCAGTCAGTATGTCAGTCAGTCAGTCAGTACGTCAGTCAGTCCGCCAGACAGTCAGCATGTCAGTCAGTACGTCACTCAGTACGTCAGTCTGTCAGTACGTCAGTCAGTACGTCATTCAGTTACTCAGTCACTACGTCAGTCAGTACGTCAGTCAGTACGTCAGTCAGTCAATCATTCAGTACGTCAGTCAGTACGTCAGTCAGTACGTCAGTCTGTCAGTACGTCAGTCAGTCAGTCACTACGTCAGTCAGTACGTCAGTCAGTACGTCAGTCTGTCAGTACGTCAGTCAGTACGTCAGTCTGTCAGTACGTCAGTCAGTACGTCAGTCAGTACGTCAGTCAGTCAGTCACTACGTCAGTCAGTACGTCAGTCAGTCAATCATTCAGTACGTCAATCAGTAAGTACGTCAGTACGTCAGTCAGTACGACAGTCAGTACGTCAGTCAGTACGTCAGTCAGTACGTCAGTCAGTACGTCAGTCTGTCAGTACGTCATTCAGTACGTCAGTCTGTCAGTACGTCAGTCAGTACGTCAGTCAGTCAGTCACTACGTCAGTCAGTACGTCAGTCAGTCAGTCATTCAGTACGTCAATCAGTAAGTACGTCAGTACGTCAGTCAGTACGACAGTCAGTACGTCAGTCAGTACGTCAGTCAGTACGTCAGTCAGTCACTACGTCAGTCAGTATGTCAGTCAGTACGTCAGTCTGTCAGTACGTCAGTCAGTCAGTCAGTCACTACGTCAGTCAGTCAATCATTCAGTACGTCAATCAGTAAGTACGTCAGTACGTCAGTCAGTACGACAGTCAGTACGTCAGTCAGTACGTCAGTCAGTCAGTCAGTCACTACGTCAGTCAGTATGTCAGTCAGTACGTCAGTCTTTCAGTACGTCAGTCAGTCAGTCACTACGTCAGTCAGTACGTCAGTCTTTCAGTACGTCAGTCAGTACGACAGTCAGTACGTCAGTCAGTCAGTCAGTACGTCAGTCAGTACGTCAGTCAATCCGTCAGTCAGTCAGTCCATCAGTCAGTCAGTCAGTCAGACAGTACATCAGTCAGTCAGTCAGTACGTCAGTCAATCCGTCAGTCAGTCAGTCCATCAGTCAGTCAGTCAGTCAGACAGTACGTCCGTCAGTCAGTACGTCCGTCAGTCAGTACGTCAGTCTGTCAGTACATCAGTCAGGCAGTACTTCAGTCTGTCAGTACGTCAGTCTGTCAGTACATCATTTAGTCAGTACGTCAGTCAGTCAGTCCGTCAGTCAGTACGTCAGTCAGTCAGTCAGTACGTCAGTCTGTCAGTCCGTCAGTCAGTACGTCAGTCAGTCAGTCAGTACGTCAGTCTGTCAGTACGTCAGTCTGTCAGTAAGTCAGTCAGTCTGTCAGTACGTCAGTCAGTCAGTCAGTACGTCAGTCATTCACTCAGTCAGTACGTCAGTCAGTCAGTACGTCAGTCAGTATGTCAGTCAGTCAGTCAGTTCTTCCGTCAGTCAGTACGTCAGTCAGTCAGTACGTCAATCAGTCAGTCAGTCAGTCAGTACGTCAGTCAGACAGTCAGTACGTCAGTCTGTCAGTACGTCAGTCTGTCAGTAAGTCAGTCAGTCTGTCAGTACGTCAGTCAGTACGTCAGTCAGTCAGTACGTCAGTCAGTCAGTACGTCAGTCAGTATGTCAGTCAGTCAGTCAGTTCTTCCGTCAGTCAGTACGTCAGTACGTCAGTTCGTCAGTCAGTAAATCCGTCAGTCAGTAAGAACGTCAGTCAGTAAGTACGTCAGTCCGTCTGTCCGTCAGTCAGTACGTCATTCAGTCAATCAGTACGTCAGTCAATCTGTCAGTCAGTCAGTCCATCAGTCAGTCAGTACGTTAGTCTGTCAGTACGTCAGTCTGTCAGTCAGTTAGTACGTCAGTCAGTCAGTACGTCAGTCAGTCAGTCCGTCAGTCAGACAGTCAGTACGGCAGTCAGTCAGTACATCAGTCTGTCAGTACGTCAGTCACTACGTCAGTCAGTACGTCAGTCAGGCCGTACGTCAGTCAGTCAGTACATCAGTCAGTCAGTACGTCAGTCTGTCAGCACGTCAGTCTGTCAGTACGTCAGTTTGTCACTCAGTCAGTACGTCAGTCGGTCAGTACGTCAGTTAGCCAGTACGTACGTCAGTCGGTCAGTCAGTACGTCAGAGAGGCAGTCAGTACGTACGTCAGTCAGTCAGTCAGTTCGTACATGAGTCAGTCCGTTATTCAGTACGTCAGTCAGTAAGTCAGTCAGTCAGTCAGTACATCAGTCAGTCAGTACCTCAGTCAGTCCGTCAGTCAGTACGTCAGTCAGTCAGTCGGTCAGTAAGTAAGTACGTCAGTCAGTACGTCAGTCAGTCTGTCCGTCAGTCAGTACGTCAGTCAGTCAGTCCGTCAGTCAGTAGGTCAGTCTGTCAGTAGGTCAGTACATCAGTCAGTAAGTAAGTCAGTCAGTACGTCAGTCAGTACGTCAGCCAGTCAGTCCGTCAGTCAGTACATCAGTCAGTACGTCAGTCAGTCCGTCCGTCAGTCAGTACGTCCGTCAGTCAGTTCGTCAGTCAGTAAATCCGTCAGTCAGTAAGTACGTCAGTCAGTTAGTACGTCAGTCAGTCTGTCCGTCAGTTAGTACGTCAGTCAGTCATTCCGTCAGTCAGTACATTAGTCAGTCAGTCCGTCAGTCAGTAAATTAGTCAGTCAGTCAGTCAGTACGTCAGTCAGTCTGTCCGTCAGTCAGTACGTCAGTCACTCAGTCCGTCAGTCAGTAGGTCAGTACATCAGTCAGTAAGTAAGTCAGTCAGTACGTCAGTCAGTACGTCAGCCAGTCAGTCCGTCAGTCAGTACATCAGTCAGTACGTCAGTCAGTCCGTCCGTCAGTCAGTACGTCAGTCAGTCAGTCGGTCAGTAAGTAAGTTACTCAGTCAGTACGTCAGTCAGTCTGTCCGTCAGTCAGTATGTCAGTCAGTCAGTCCGTCAGTCAGTACATCAGTCAGTCAGTACGTCAGTCTGTCAGTTGGTCAGTACATCAGTCAGTAAGTAAGTCACTCAGTACGTCAGTCAGTACGTCAGCCAGTCAGTCCGTCAGTCAGAACATCAGTCAGTACGTCCGTCAGTCAGTACGTCAGTCAGTCAGTTCGTCAGTCAGTAAATCCGTCAGTCAGTAAGTACGTCAGTCAGTAAATACGTCAGTCCGTCTGTCCGTCAGTCAGTACGTCATTCAGTCATTCCGTCAGTCAGTACGTTAGTCAGTCTGTCCGTCACTCAGTAAATCAGTCAGTACGTCAGTCAGTACGTCAGTCAGTGCGTGAGTCAGCCAGTCAGTACGTCAGTCTGTCAGTACGTCAGTCTGTCAGTAAGTCAGTCAGTCTGTCAGTACGTCAGTCAGTCAGTCAGTACATCAGTCATTCAGTCAGTCAGTACGTCAGTCATTCAGTACGTCAGTCAGTACGTCAGTCAGTCAGTCAGTCAGTCAGTACGTCCGTCAGTCAGTACGTCCGTCAGTCAGTACGTCAGTCTGTCAGTACATCAGTCAGTCAGTACGTCAGTCTGTCAGTCCGTCAGTCAGTACGTCAGTCAGAACGTCAGTCAGCCAGTACGTCAGTCAGAACGTCAGTCAGTCAGTCAGTACGTCAGTCTGTCAGTACGTCAGTCAGGCAGTACTTCAGTCTGTCAGTACGTCAGTCTGTCAGTGCATCAGTCAGTCAGTCTGTCAGTCCGTCAGTCAGTACGTCAGTCAGTACGTCAGTCAGTACGTCAGTCAGTCAGTCAGTCAGTCAGTACGTCCGTCAGTCAGTACGTCCGTCAGTCAGTACGTCAGTTTGTCAGTACATCAGTCAGGCAGTACTTCAGTCTGTCAGTACGTCAGTCTGTCAGTGCATCAGTCAGTCAGTCTGTCAGTCCGTCAGTCAGTACGTCAGTCAGCCAGTCAGTACGTCAGTCTGTCATTACGTCAGGCTGTCAGTAAGTCAGTCAGTCTGTCAGTACGTCAGTCAGTCAGTCAGTACGTCAGTCATTCAGTCAGTCAGTACGTCAGTCAGTCAGTACGTCAGTCAGTATGTCAGTCAGTCAGTCAGTTCTTCTGTCAGTCAGTACGTCAGTCAGTCAGTACGTCAGTCAGTCAGTACGTCAGTCAGTTAGTCAGTCAGTACGTCAGTCAGTACGTCAGTCAGTCAATCATTCATTACGTCAGTCAGTACGTCAGTCAGTAAGTACGTCAGTCATTCAGTCAGTCAGTACGTCAGTCAGTATGTCAGTCAGTATGTCAGTCAGTTCTTCCGTCAGTCAGTACGTCAGTCAGTCAGTACGTCAGTCAGTCAGTCAGTCAGTCAGTCAATACGTCAGTCAGTCAGTACGTCAGTCTGTCAGTACGTCAGTCTGTCAGTAAGTCAGTCAGTCTGTCAGTACGTCAGTCAGTCAGTCAGTCAGTACGTCAGTCAGTACGTCAGTCAGTCAGTCAGTCAGTACGTCCGTCAGTCAGTACGTCCGTCAGTCAGTACGTCAGTCTGTCAGTACATCAGTCAGGCAGTACTTCAGTCTGTCAGTACGTCAGTCTGTCAGTACATCAGTCAGTCAGTCTGTCAGTCCGTCAGTCAGTACGTCAGTCAGTCAGTCAGTACGTCAGTCTGTCATTACGTCAGTCTGTCAGTAAGTCAGTCAGTCTGTCAGTACGTCAGTCAGTCAGTCAGTACGTCAGTCATTCAGTCAGTCAGTACGTCAGTCAGTCCGTCCGTCAGTCAGTACGTCCGTCAGTCAGTTCGTCAGTCAGTAAATCCGTCAGTCAGTAAGTACGTCAGTCAGTTAGTACGTCAGTCAGTCTGTCCGTCAGTTAGTACGTCAGTCAGTCATTCCGTCAGTCAGTACATTAGTCAGTCAGTCCGTCAGTCAGTAAATTAGTCAGTCACTCAGTCAGTACGTCAGTCAGTCTGTCCGTCAGTCAGTACGTCAGTCACTCAGTCCGTCAGTCAGTAGGTCAGTACATCAGTCAGTAAGTAAGTCAGTCAGTACGTCAGTCAGTACGTCAGCCAGTCAGTCCGTCAGTCAGTACATCAGTCAGTACGTCAGTCAGTCCGTCCGTCAGTCAGTACGTCAGTCAGTCAGTCGGTCAGTAAGTAAGTTACTCAGTCAGTACGTCAGTCAGTCTGTCCGTCAGTCAGTATGTCAGTCAGTCAGTCCGTCAGTCAGTACATCAGTCAGTCAGTACGTCAGTCTGTCAGTTGGTCAGTACATCAGTCAGTAAGTAAGTCACTCAGTACGTCAGTCAGTACGTCAGCCAGTCAGTCCGTCAGTCAGAACATCAGTCAGTACGTCCGTCAGTCAGTACGTCAGTCAGTCAGTTCGTCAGTCAGTAAATCCGTCAGTCAGTAAGTACGTCAGTCAGTAAATACGTCAGTCCGTCTGTCCGTCAGTCAGTACGTCATTCAGTCATTCCGTCAGTCAGTACGTTAGTCAGTCTGTCCGTCACTCAGTAAATCAGTCAGTACGTCAGTCAGTACGTCAGTCAGTGCGTGAGTCAGCCAGTCAGTACGTCAGTCTGTCAGTACGTCAGTCTGTCAGTAAGTCAGTCAGTCTGTCAGTACGTCAGTCAGTCAGTCAGTACATCAGTCATTCAGTCAGTCAGTACGTCAGTCATTCAGTACGTCAGTCAGTACGTCAGTCAGTCAGTCAGTCAGTCAGTACGTCCGTCAGTCAGTACGTCCGTCAGTCAGTACGTCAGTCTGTCAGTACATCAGTCAGTCAGTACGTCAGTCTGTCAGTCCGTCAGTCAGTACGTCAGTCAGAACGTCAGTCAGCCAGTACGTCAGTCAGAACGTCAGTCAGTCAGTCAGTACGTCAGTCTGTCAGTACGTCAGTCAGGCAGTACTTCAGTCTGTCAGTACGTCAGTCTGTCAGTGCATCAGTCAGTCAGTCTGTCAGTCCGTCAGTCAGTACGTCAGTCAGTACGTCAGTCAGTACGTCAGTCAGTCAGTCAGTCAGTCAGTACGTCCGTCAGTCAGTACGTCAGTCAGTCAGTACGTCAGTCAGTCAGTCAGTCAGTCAGTCAATACGTCAGTCAGTCAGTACGTCAGTCTGTCAGTACGTCAGTCTGTCAGTAAGTCAGTCAGTCTGTCAGTACGTCAGTCAGTCAGTCAGTCAGTACGTCAGTCAGTACGTCAGTCAGTCAGTCAGTCAGTACGTCCGTCAGTCAGTACGTCCGTCAGTCAGTACGTCAGTCTGTCAGTACATCAGTCAGGCAGTACTTCAGTCTGTCAGTACGTCAGTCTGTCAGTACATCAGTCAGTCAGTCTGTCAGTCCGTCAGTCAGTACGTCAGTCAGTCAGTCAGTACGTCAGTCTGTCATTACGTCAGTCTGTCAGTAAGTCAGTCAGTCTGTCAGTACGTCAGTCAGTCAGTCAGTACGTCAGTCATTCAGTCAGTCAGTACGTCAGTCAGTCAGTACGCCAGTCAGTATGTCAGTCAGTCAGTCAGTTCTTCCGTCAGTCAGTACGTCAGTCAGTCAGTACGTCAGTCAGTCAGGTAGTCAGTCAGTACGTCAGTCAGTTACTCAGTCACTACGTCAGTCAGTACGTCAGTCAGTCAATCATTCAGTACGTCAGTCAGTACGTCAGTCAGTAAGTACGTCAGTACGTCAGTCAGTACGACAGTCAGTACGTCAGTCAGTACGTCAGTCAGTCAGTCACTACGTCAGTCAGTACGTCAGTCAGTACGTCAGTCTGTCAGTACGTCAGTCAGTACGTCAGTCAGTCAGTCACTACGTCAGTCAGTACGTCAGTCAGTCAATCATTCAGTACGTCAATCAGTAAGTACGTCAGTACGTCAGTCAGTACGACAGTCAGTACGTCAGTCACTACGTCAGTCAGTACGTCAGTCAGTACGTCAGTCTGTCAGTACGTCAGTCAGTACGTCAGTCTGTCAGTACGTCAGTCAGTACGTCAGTCAGTCAGTCACTACGTCAGTCAGTACGTCAGTCAGTCAGTCACTACGTCAGTCAGTACGTCAGTCAGTCAGTCATTCAGTACGTCAATCAGTAAGTACGTCAGTACGTCAGTCAGTACGACAGTCAGTACGTCAGTCAGTACGTCAGTCAGTACGTCAGTCAGTCACTACGTCAGTCAGTATGTCAGTCAGTCAATCATTCAGTACGTCAATCAGTAAGTACGTCAGTACGTCAGTCAGTACGACAGTCAGTACGTCAGTCAGTACGTCAGTCAGTCAGTCAGTCACTACGTCAGTCAGTATGTCAGTCAGTACGTCAGTCTGTCAGTACGTCAGTCAGTCAGTCAGTCACTACGTCAGTCAGTACGTCAGTCTTTCAGTACGTCAGTCAGTACGTCAGTCAGTACGTCAGTCTATCAGTCATTCGGAACGTCAGTCAGTCAGTCAGTACATCAGTCAGTCAGTCAGTACGTCAGTCAATCCGTCAGTCAGTCAGTCCATCAGTCAGTCAGTCAGTCAGTCAGTACGTCCGTCAGTAAGTACGTCCGTCAGTCAGTACGTCAGTCTGTCAGTACATCAGTCAGGCAGTACTTCAGTCTGTCAGTACGTCAGTCTGTCAGTACATCATTTAGTCAGTACGTCAGTCTGTCAGTCCGTCAGTCAGTACGTCAGTCAGTCAGGCAGTACTTCAGTCTGTCAGTACGTCAGTCTGTCAGTACATCATTTAGTCAGTACGTCAGTCTGTCAGTCCGTCAGTCAGTACGTCAGTCAGTCAGTCAGTCCGTCAGTCTGTCAGTCAGTCTGTCAGTACGTCAGTCAGTCAGTCAGTACGTCAGTCATTCACTCAGTCAGTCAGTCAGTCAGTCAGTACGTCAGTCAGTATGTCAGTCAGTCACTCAGTTCTTCCGTCAGTCAGTACGTCAGTCAGTCAGTACGTCAGTCTGTCAGTAAGTCAGTCAGTCTGTCAGTACGTCAGTCATTCAGTCAGTCAGTACGTCAGTCAGTCAGTACGTCAGTCTGTCACTCCGTCAGTCAGTACGTCAGTCAGTGCGTGAGTCAGCCAGTCAGTACGTCAGTCTGTCAGTACGTCAGTCTGTCAGTAAGTCAGTCAGTCTGTCAGTACGTCAGTCAGTCAGTCAGTACGTCAGTCATTCAGTCAGTCAGTACGTCAGTCATTCAGTACGTCAGTCAGTACGTCAGTCAGTCAGTCAGTCAGTCAGTACGTCCGTCAGTCAGTACGTCCGTCAGTCAGTACTTCAGTCTGTCAGTACATCAGTCAGTCAGTACGTCAGTCTGTCAGTCCGTCAGTCAGTACGTCAGTCAGAACGTCAGTCAGCCAGTACGTCAGTCAGAACGTCAGTCAGTCAGTCAGTACGTCAGTCTGTCAGTACGTCAGTCAGGCAGTACTTCAGTCTGTCAGTACGTCAGTCTGTCAGTGCATCCGTCAGTCAGTCTGTCAGTCCGTCAGTCAGTACGTCAGTCAGTACGTCAGTCAGTACGTCAGTCAGTCAGTCAGTCAGTCAGTACGTCCGTCAGTCAGTACGTCCGTCAGTCAGTACGTCAGTCTGTCAGTACATCAGTCAGGCAGTACTTCAGTCTGTCAGTACGTCAGTCTGTCAGTGCATCAGTCAGTCAGTCTGTCAGTCCGTCAGTCAGTACGTCAGTCAGCCAGTCAGTACGTCAGTCTGTCATTACGTCAGTCTGTCAGTAAGTCAGTCAGTCTGTCAGTACGTCAGTCAGTCAGTCAGTACGTCAGTCATTCAGTCAGTCAGTACGTCAGTCAGTCAGTACGTCAGTCAGTATGTCAGTCAGTCAGTCAGTTCTTCTGTCAGTCAGTACGTCAGTCAGTCAGTACGTCAGTCAGTCAGTACGTCAGTCAGTTAGTCAGTCAGTACGTCAGTCAGTACGTCAGTCAGTCAATCATTCATTACGTCAGTCAGTACGTCAGTCAGTAAGTACGTCAGTCATTCAGTCAGTCAGTACGTCAGTCAGTATGTCAGTCAGTTCTTCCGTCAGTCAGTACGTCAGTCAGTCAGTACGTCAGTCAGTCAGTCAGTCAGTCAGTCAATACGTCAGTCAGTCAGTCCGTCAGTCAGTCAGTCCGTCAGTCAGTATATCAGTCATTCAGTAAGTCAGTCTATCAGTACGTCAGTCAGTCAGTCAGTCAGTACGTCAGCATGTCAGTCAGTACGTCAGCACGTCAGTCAGTATGTCAGTCAGTCAGTCAGTACGTCAGTCAGTCCGCCAGACAGTCAGCATGTCAGTCAGTACGTCACTCAGTACGTCAGTCTGTCAGTACGTCAGTCAGTACGTCATTCAGTTACTCAGTCACTACGTCAGTCAGTACGTCAGTCAGTACGTCAGTCAGTCAATCATTCAGTACGTCAGTCAGTACGTCAGTCAGTACGTCAGTCTGTCAGTACGTCAGTCAGTCAGTCACTACGTCAGTCAGTACGTCAGTCAGTACGTCAGTCTGTCAGTACGTCAGTCAGTACGTCAGTCTGTCAGTACGTCAGTCAGTACGTCAGTCAGTACGTCAGTCAGTCAGTCACTACGTCAGTCAGTACGTCAGTCAGTCAATCATTCAGTACGTCAATCAGTAAGTACGTCAGTACGTCAGTCAGTACGACAGTCAGTACGTCAGTCAGTACGTCAGTCAGTACGTCAGTCTGTCAGTACGTCATTCAGTACGTCAGTCTGTCAGTACGTCAGTCAGTACGTCAGTCAGTCAGTCACTACGTCAGTCAGTACGTCAGTCAGTCAGTCATTCAGTACGTCAATCAGTAAGTACGTCAGTACGTCAGTCAGTACGACAGTCAGTACGTCAGTCAGTACGTCAGTCAGTACGTCAGTCAGTCACTACGTCAGTCAGTATGTCAGTCAGTACGTCAGTCTGTCAGTACGTCAGTCAGTCAGTCAGTCACTACGTCAGTCAGTCAATCATTCAGTACGTCAATCAGTAAGTACGTCAGTACGTCAGTCAGTACGACAGTCAGTACGTCAGTCAGTACGTCAGTCAGAACGTCAGTCAGCCAGTACGTCAGTCAGAACGTCAGTCAGTCAGTCAGTACGTCAGTCTGTCAGTACGTCAGTCAGGCAGTACTTCAGTCTGTCAGTACGTCAGTCTGTCAGTGCATCAGTCAGTCAGTCTGTCAGTCCGTCAGTCAGTACGTCAGTCAGTACGTCAGTCAGTACGTCAGTCAGTCAGTCAGTCAGTCAGTACGTCCGTCAGTCAGTACGTCCGTCAGTCAGTACGTCAGTTTGTCAGTACATCAGTCAGGCAGTACTTCAGTCTGTCAGTACGTCAGTCTGTCAGTGCATCAGTCAGTCAGTCTGTCAGTCCGTCAGTCAGTACGTCAGTCAGCCAGTCAGTACGTCAGTCTGTCATTACGTCAGGCTGTCAGTAAGTCAGTCAGTCTGTCAGTACGTCAGTCAGTCAGTCAGTACGTCAGTCATTCAGTCAGTCAGTACGTCAGTCAGTCAGTACGTCAGTCAGTATGTCAGTCAGTCAGTCAGTTCTTCTGTCAGTCAGTACGTCAGTCAGTCAGTACGTCAGTCAGTCAGTACGTCAGTCAGTTAGTCAGTCAGTACGTCAGTCAGTACGTCAGTCAGTCAATCATTCATTACGTCAGTCAGTACGTCAGTCAGTAAGTACGTCAGTCATTCAGTCAGTCAGTACGTCAGTCAGTATGTCAGTCAGTATGTCAGTCAGTTCTTCCGTCAGTCAGTACGTCAGTCAGTCAGTACGTCAGTCAGTCAGTCAGTCAGTCAGTCAATACGTCAGTCAGTCAGTACGTCAGTCTGTCAGTACGTCAGTCTGTCAGTAAGTCAGTCAGTCTGTCAGTACGTCAGTCAGTCAGTCAGTCAGTACGTCAGTCAGTACGTCAGTCAGTCAGTCAGTCAGTACGTCCGTCAGTCAGTACGTCCGTCAGTCAGTACGTCAGTCTGTCAGTACATCAGTCAGGCAGTACTTCAGTCTGTCAGTACGTCAGTCTGTCAGTACATCAGTCAGTCAGTCTGTCAGTCCGTCAGTCAGTACGTCAGTCAGTCAGTCAGTACGTCAGTCTGTCATTACGTCAGTCTGTCAGTAAGTCAGTCAGTCTGTCAGTACGTCAGTCAGTCAGTCAGTACGTCAGTCATTCAGTCAGTCAGTACGTCAGTCAGTCAGTACGCCAGTCAGTATGTCAGTCAGTCAGTCAGTTCTTCCGTCAGTCAGTACGTCAGTCAGTCAGTACGTCAGTCAGTCAGGTAGTCAGTCAGTACGTCAGTCAGTTACTCAGTCACTACGTCAGTCAGTACGTCAGTCAGTCAATCATTCAGTACGTCAGTCAGTACGTCAGTCAGTAAGTACGTCAGTACGTCAGTCAGTACGACAGTCAGTACGTCAGTCAGTACGTCAGTCAGTCAGTCACTACGTCAGTCAGTACGTCAGTCAGTACGTCAGTCTGTCAGTACGTCAGTCAGTACGTCAGTCAGTCAGTCACTACGTCAGTCAGTACGTCAGTCAGTCAATCATTCAGTACGTCAATCAGTAAGTACGTCAGTACGTCAGTCAGTACGACAGTCAGTACGTCAGTCACTACGTCAGTCAGTACGTCAGTCAGTACGTCAGTCTGTCAGTACGTCAGTCAGTACGTCAGTCTGTCAGTACGTCAGTCAGTACGTCAGTCAGTCAGTCACTACGTCAGTCAGTACGTCAGTCAGTCAGTCACTACGTCAGTCAGTACGTCAGTCAGTCAGTCATTCAGTACGTCAATCAGTAAGTACGTCAGTACGTCAGTCAGTACGACAGTCAGTACGTCAGTCAGTACGTCAGTCAGTACGTCAGTCAGTCACTACGTCAGTCAGTATGTCAGTCAGTACGTCAGTCTGTCAGTACGTCAGTCAGTCAGTCAGTCACTACGTCAGTCAGTCAATCATTCAGTACGTCAATCAGTAAGTACGTCAGTACGTCAGTCAGTACGACAGTCAGTACGTCAGTCAGTACGTCAGTCAGAACGTCAGTCAGCCAGTACGTCAGTCAGAACGTCAGTCAGTCAGTCAGTACGTCAGTCTGTCAGTACGTCAGTCAGGCAGTACTTCAGTCTGTCAGTACGTCAGTCTGTCAGTGCATCAGTCAGTCAGTCTGTCAGTCCGTCAGTCAGTACGTCAGTCAGTACGTCAGTCAGTACGTCAGTCAGTCAGTCAGTCAGTCAGTACGTCCGTCAGTCAGTACGTCCGTCAGTCAGTACGTCAGTTTGTCAGTACATCAGTCAGGCAGTACTTCAGTCTGTCAGTACGTCAGTCTGTCAGTGCATCAGTCAGTCAGTCTGTCAGTCCGTCAGTCAGTACGTCAGTCAGCCAGTCAGTACGTCAGTCTGTCATTACGTCAGGCTGTCAGTAAGTCAGTCAGTCTGTCAGTACGTCAGTCAGTCAGTCAGTACGTCAGTCATTCAGTCAGTCAGTACGTCAGTCAGTCAGTACGTCAGTCAGTATGTCAGTCAGTCAGTCAGTTCTTCTGTCAGTCAGTACGTCAGTCAGTCAGTACGTCAGTCAGTCAGTACGTCAGTCAGTTAGTCAGTCAGTACGTCAGTCAGTACGTCAGTCAGTCAATCATTCATTACGTCAGTCAGTACGTCAGTCAGTAAGTACGTCAGTCATTCAGTCAGTCAGTACGTCAGTCAGTATGTCAGTCAGTATGTCAGTCAGTTCTTCCGTCAGTCAGTACGTCAGTCAGTCAGTACGTCAGTCAGTCAGTCAGTCAGTCAGTCAATACGTCAGTCAGTCAGTACGTCAGTCTGTCAGTACGTCAGTCTGTCAGTAAGTCAGTCAGTCTGTCAGTACGTCAGTCAGTCAGTCAGTCAGTACGTCAGTCAGTACGTCAGTCAGTCAGTCAGTCAGTACGTCCGTCAGTCAGTACGTCCGTCAGTCAGTACGTCAGTCTGTCAGTACATCAGTCAGGCAGTACTTCAGTCTGTCAGTACGTCAGTCTGTCAGTACATCAGTCAGTCAGTCTGTCAGTCCGTCAGTCAGTACGTCAGTCAGTCAGTCAGTACGTCAGTCTGTCATTACGTCAGTCTGTCAGTAAGTCAGTCAGTCTGTCAGTACGTCAGTCAGTCAGTCAGTACGTCAGTCATTCAGTCAGTCAGTACGTCAGTCAGTCAGTACGCCAGTCAGTATGTCAGTCAGTCAGTCAGTTCTTCCGTCAGTCAGTACGTCAGTCAGTCAGTACGTCAGTCAGTCAGGTAGTCAGTCAGTACGTCAGTCAGTTACTCAGTCACTACGTCAGTCAGTACGTCAGTCAGTCAATCATTCAGTACGTCAGTCAGTACGTCAGTCAGTAAGTACGTCAGTACGTCAGTCAGTACGACAGTCAGTACGTCAGTCAGTACGTCAGTCAGTCAGTCACTACGTCAGTCAGTACGTCAGTCAGTACGTCAGTCTGTCAGTACGTCAGTCAGTACGTCAGTCAGTCAGTCACTACGTCAGTCAGTACGTCAGTCAGTCAATCATTCAGTACGTCAATCAGTAAGTACGTCAGTACGTCAGTCAGTACGACAGTCAGTACGTCAGTCACTACGTCAGTCAGTACGTCAGTCAGTACGTCAGTCTGTCAGTACGTCAGTCAGTACGTCAGTCTGTCAGTACGTCAGTCAGTACGTCAGTCAGTCAGTCACTACGTCAGTCAGTACGTCAGTCAGTCAGTCACTACGTCAGTCAGTACGTCAGTCAGTCAGTCATTCAGTACGTCAATCAGTAAGTACGTCAGTACGTCAGTCAGTACGACAGTCAGTACGTCAGTCAGTACGTCAGTCAGTACGTCAGTCAGTCACTACGTCAGTCAGTATGTCAGTCAGTCAATCATTCAGTACGTCAATCAGTAAGTACGTCAGTACGTCAGTCAGTACGACAGTCAGTACGTCAGTCAGTACGTCAGTCAGTCAGTCAGTCACTACGTCAGTCAGTATGTCAGTCAGTACGTCAGTCTGTCAGTACGTCAGTCAGTCAGTCAGTCACTACGTCAGTCAGTACGTCAGTCTTTCAGTACGTCAGTCAGTACGTCAGTCAGTACGTCAGTCTATCAGTCATTCGGAACGTCAGTCAGTCAGTCAGTACATCAGTCAGTCAGTCAGTACGTCAGTCAATCCGTCAGTCAGTCAGTCCATCAGTCAGTCAGTCAGTCAGTCAGTACGTCCGTCAGTCAGTACGTCCGTCAGTCAGTACGTCAGTCTGTCAGTACATCAGTCAGGCAGTACTTCAGTCTGTCAGTACGTCAGTCTGTCAGTACATCATTTAGTCAGTACGTCAGTCTGTCAGTCCGTCAGTCAGTACGTCAGTCAGTCAGGCAGTACTTCAGTCTGTCAGTACGTCAGTCTGTCAGTACATCATTTAGTCAGTACGTCAGTCTGTCAGTCCGTCAGTCAGTACGTCAGTCAGTCAGTCAGTCCGTCAGTCTGTCAGTCAGTCTGTCAGTACGTCAGTCAGTCAGTCAGTACGTCAGTCATTCACTCAGTCAGTCAGTCAGTCAGTCAGTACGTCAGTCAGTATGTCAGTCAGTCACTCAGTTCTTCCGTCAGTCAGTACGTCAGTCAGTCAGTACGTCAGTCTGTCAGTAAGTCAGTCAGTCTGTCAGTACGTCAGTCATTCAGTCAGTCAGTACGTCAGTCAGTCAGTACGTCAGTCTGTCACTCCGTCAGTCAGTACGTCAGTCAGTGCGTGAGTCAGCCAGTCAGTACGTCAGTCTGTCAGTACGTCAGTCTGTCAGTAAGTCAGTCAGTCTGTCAGTACGTCAGTCAGTCAGTCAGTACGTCAGTCATTCAGTCAGTCAGTACGTCAGTCATTCAGTACGTCAGTCAGTACGTCAGTCAGTCAGTCAGTCAGTCAGTACGTCCGTCAGTCAGTACGTCCGTCAGTCAGTACTTCAGTCTGTCAGTACATCAGTCAGTCAGTACGTCAGTCTGTCAGTCCGTCAGTCAGTACGTCAGTCAGAACGTCAGTCAGCCAGTACGTCAGTCAGAACGTCAGTCAGTCAGTCAGTACGTCAGTCTGTCAGTACGTCAGTCAGGCAGTACTTCAGTCTGTCAGTACGTCAGTCTGTCAGTGCATCAGTCAGTCAGTCTGTCAGTCCGTCAGTCAGTACGTCAGTCAGTACGTCAGTCAGTAGGTCAGTCAGTCAGTCAGTCAGTCAGTACGTCCGTCAGTCAGTACGTCCGTCAGTCAGTACGTCAGTCTGTCAGTACATCAGTCAGGCAGTACTTCAGTCTGTCAGTACGTCAGTCTGTCAGTGCATCAGTCAGTCAGTCTGTCAGTCCGTCAGTCAGTACGTCAGTCAGCCAGTCAGTACGTCAGTCTGTCATTACGTCAGTCTGTCAGTAAGTCAGTCAGTCTGTCAGTACGTCAGTCAGTCAGTCAGTACGTCAGTCATTCAGTCAGTCAGTACGTCAGTCAGTCAGTACGTCAGTCAGTATGTCAGTCAGTCAGTCAGTTCTTCTGTCAGTCAGTACGTCAGTCAGTCAGTACGTCAGTCAGTCAGTACGTCAGTCAGTTAGTCAGTCAGTACGTCAGTCAGTACGTCAGTCAGTCAATCATTCATTACGTCAGTCAGTACGTCAGTCAGTAAGTACGTCAGTCATTCAGTCAGTCAGTACGTCAGTCAGTATGTCAGTCAGTTCTTCCGTCAGTCAGTACGTCAGTCAGTCAGTACGTCAGTCAGTCAGTCAGTCAGTCAGTCAATACGTCAGTCAGTCAGTCCGTCAGTCAGTCAGTCCGTCAGTCAGTATATCAGTCATTCAGTAAGTCAGTCTATCAGTACGTCAGTCAGTCAGTCAGTCAGTACGTCAGCATGTCAGTCAGTACGTCAGCACGTCAGTCAGTATGTCAGTCAGTCAGTCAGTACGTCAGTCAGTCCGCCAGACAGTCAGCATGTCAGTCAGTACGTCAGTCAGTACGTCAGTCTGTCAGTACGTCAGTCAGTACGTCATTCAGTTACTCAGTCACTACGTCAGTCAGTACGTCAGTCAGTACGTCAGTCAGTCAATCATTCAGTACGTCAGTCAGTACGTCAGTCAGTACGTCAGTCTGTCAGTACGTCAGTCAGTCAGTCACTACGTCAGTCAGTACGTCAGTCAGTACGTCAGTCTGTCAGTACGTCAGTCAGTACGTCAGTCTGTCAGTACGTCAGTCAGTACGTCAGTCAGTACGTCAGTCAGTCAGTCACTACGTCAGTCAGTACGTCAGTCAGTCAATCATTCAGTACGTCAATCAGTAAGTACGTCAGTACGTCAGTCAGTACGACAGTCAGTACGTCAGTCAGTACGTCAGTCAGTACGTCAGTCAGTACGTCAGTCTGTCAGTACGTCATTCAGTACGTCAGTCTGTCAGTACGTCAGTCAGTACGTCAGTCAGTCAGTCACTACGTCAGTCAGTACGTCAGTCAGTCAGTCATTCAGTACGTCAATCAGTAAGTACGTCAGTACGTCAGTCAGTACGACAGTCAGTACGTCAGTCAGTACGTCAGTCAGTACGTCAGTCAGTCACTACGTCAGTCAGTATGTCAGTCAGTACGTCAGTCTGTCAGTACGTCAGTCAGTCAGTCAGTCACTACGTCAGTCAGTCAATCATTCAGTACGTCAATCAGTAAGTACGTCAGTACGTCAGTCAGTACGACAGTCAGTACGTCAGTCAGTACGTCAGTCAGTCAGTCAGTCACTACGTCAGTCAGTATGTCAGTCAGTACGTCAGTCTTTCAGTACGTCAGTCAGTCAGTCACTACGTCAGTCAGTACGTCAGTCTTTCAGTACGTCAGTCAGTACGACAGTCAGTACGTCAGTCAGTCAGTCAGTACGTCAGTCAGTACGTCAGTCAATCCGTCAGTCAGTCAGTCCATCAGTCAGTCAGTCAGTCAGACAGTACATCAGTCAGTCAGTCAGTACGTCAGTCAATCCGTCAGTCAGTCAGTCCATCAGTCAGTCAGTCAGTCAGACAGTACGTCCGTCAGTCAGTACGTCCGTCAGTCAGTACGTCAGTCTGTCAGTACATCAGTCAGGCAGTACTTCAGTCTGTCAGTACGTCAGTCTGTCAGTACATCATTTAGTCAGTACGTCAGTCTGTCAGTCCGTCAGTCAGTACGTCAGTCAGTACGTCAGTCTGTCAGTCCGTCAGTCAGTACGTCAGTCAGTCAGTCAGTACGTCAGTCTGTCAGTACGTCAGTCTGTCAGTAAGTCAGTCAGTCTGTCAGTACGTCAGTCAGTCAGTCAGTACGTCAGTCATTCACTCAGTCAGTACGTCAGTCAGTCAGTACGTCAGTCAGTATGTCAGTCAGTCAGTCAGTTCTTCCGTCAGTCAGTACGTCAGTCAGTCAGTACGTCAATCAGTCAGTCAGTCAGTCAGTACGTCAGTCAGACAGTCAGTACGTCAGTCTGTCAGTACGTCAGTCTGTCAGTAAGTCAGTCAGTCTGTCAGTACGTCAGTCAGTACGTCAGTCAGTCAGTACGTCAGTCAGTCAGTACGTCAGTCAGTATGTCAGTCAGTCAGTCAGTTCTTCCGTCAGTCAGTACGTCAGTACGTCAGTTCGTCAGTCAGTAAATCCGTCAGTCAGTAAGAACGTCAGTCAGTAAGTACGTCAGTCCGTCTGTCCGTCAGTCAGTACGTCATTCAGTCAATCAGTACGTCAGTCAATCTGTCAGTCAGTCAGTCCATCAGTCAGTCAGTACGTTAGTCTGTCAGTACGTCAGTCTGTCAGTCAGTTAGTACGTCAGTCAGTCAGTACGTCAGTCAGTCAGTCCGTCAGTCAGACAGTCAGTACGGCAGTCAGTCAGTACATCAGTCTGTCAGTACGTCAGTCACTACGTCAGTCAGTACGTCAGTCAGGCCGTACGTCAGTCAGTCAGTACATCAGTCAGTCAGTACGTCAGTCTGTCAGCACGTCAGTCTGTCAGTACGTCAGTTTGTCACTCAGTCAGTACGTCAGTCGGTCAGTACGTCAGTTAGCCAGTACGTACGTCAGTCGGTCAGTCAGTACGTCAGAGAGGCAGTCAGTACGTACGTCAGTCAGTCAGTCAGTTCGTACATGAGTCAGTCCGTTATTCAGTACGTCAGTCAGTAAGTCAGTCAGTCAGTCAGTACATCAGTCAGTCAGTACCTCAGTCAGTCCGTCAGTCAGTACGTCAGTCAGTCAGTCGGTCAGTAAGTAAGTACGTCAGTCAGTACGTCAGTCAGTCTGTCCGTCAGTCAGTACGTCAGTCAGTCAGTCCGTCAGTCAGTAGGTCAGTCTGTCAGTAGGTCAGTACATCAGTCAGTAAGTAAGTCAGTCAGTACGTCAGTCAGTACGTCAGCCAGTCAGTCCGTCAGTCAGTACATCAGTCAGTACGTCAGTCAGTCCGTCCGTCAGTCAGTACGTCCGTCAGTCAGTTCGTCAGTCAGTAAATCCGTCAGTCAGTAAGTACGTCAGTCAGTTAGTACGTCAGTCAGTCTGTCCGTCAGTTAGTACGTCAGTCAGTCATTCCGTCAGTCAGTACATTAGTCAGTCAGTCCGTCAGTCAGTAAATTAGTCAGTCAGTCAGTCAGTACGTCAGTCAGTACGTCAGTCAGTCAGTCAGTACGTCAGTCAGTCAGCACGTCAGTCAGCACGTCAGTCAGTACGTCACTCAGTCAGTCAGTCCGTCAGTCAGTACGTCACTCAGTACGTCAGTCAGTAAGTTAGTACGTCAGTCAGTCAGTACGTCAGTCAGTCCGTCAGTCAGTACGTAAGTCAGTCAGTCCGTCAGTCAGTACGACAGTCAGTCCGTCAGTCAGTACAGCCGTCAGTCAGTGCGTCAGTCAGTACGGCAGTCAGTCTGTCAGTACGTGAGTCCATCGGTCAGTCAGTACGTCAGTCAGTCCATCGGTCAGTCAGTACGTCAGTCTGTCAGTAGGTCAGTACATCAGTCAGTACGTCAGTCAGTCCGTCCGTCAGTCAGTACGTCAGTCAGTCAGTCGGTCAGTAAGTAAGTTACTCAGTCAGTACGTCAGTCAGTCTGTCCGTCAGTCAGTATGTCAGTCAGTCAGTCCGTCAGTCAGTACATCAGTCAGTCAGTACGTCAGTCTGTCAGTTGGTCAGTACATCAGTCAGTACGTCAGTCAGTACGTCAGCCAGTCAGTCCGTCAGTCAGAACATCAATCAGTACGACCGTCAGTCAGTACGTCAGTCAGTCAGTTCGTCAGTCAGTAAATCCGTCAGTCAGTAAGTACGTCAGTCAGTAAATACGTCAGTCCGTCTGTCCGTCAGTCAGTACGTCATTCAGTCATTCCGTCAGTCAGTACGTTAGTCAGTCTGTCCGTCAGTCAGTAAATCAGTCAGTACGTCAGTCAGTACGTCAGTCAGTACGTCAGTCAGTACGTCAGTCAGTACGTCAGTCAGTCAGTACGTCCTTCAGTCAGTACGTCAGTCTGTCAGTACATCAGTCAGGCAGTACTTCAGTCTGTCAGTACGTCAGTCTGTCAGTACATCAGTCAGTCAGTACGTCAGTCTGTCAGTCCGTCAGTCAGTACGTCAGTCAGTGCGTGAGTCAGCCAGTCAGTACGTCAGTCTGTCAGTAAGTCAGTCAGTCTGTCAGTACGTCAGTCAGTCAGTCAGTACGTCAGTCATTCAGTCAGTCAGTACGTCAGTCATTCAGTACGTCAGTCAGTACGTCAGTCAGTCAGTCAGTCAGTCAGTACGTCCGTCAGTCAGTACGTCCGTCAGTCAGTACGTCAGTCTGTCAGTACATCAGTCTGTCAGTCCGTCAGTCAGTACGTCAGTCAGAACGTCAGTCAGTCAGTACGTCAGTCAGAACGTCAGTCAGTCAGTACGTCAGTCAGAACGTCAGTCAGTCAGTCAGTACGTCAGTCTGTCAGTACGTCAGTCTGTCAGTAAGTCAGTCAGTCTGTCAGTACGTCAGTCATTCAGTCTGTCAGGACGTCAGTCAGTCAGTACGTCAGTCAGTCAGTACGTCAGTCAGTATGTCAGTCAGTCAGTCAGTTCTTCCGTCAGTCAGTACGTCAGTACGTCAGTTCGTCAGTCAGTAAATCCGTCAGTCAGTAAGAACGTCAGTCAGTAAGTACGTCAGTCAGTCTGTCCGTCAGTCAGTACGTCATTCAGTCAATCAGTACGTCAGTCAATCTGTCAGTCAGTCAGTCCATCAGTCAGTCAGTACGTTAGTCTGTCAGTACGTCAGTCTGTCAGTCAGTTAGCACGTCAGTCAGTCAGTACGTCAGTCAGTCAGTCCGTCAGTCAGACAGTCAGTACGCCAGTCAGTCAGTACATCAGTCTGTCAGTACGTCAGTCACTACGTCAGTCAGTACGTCAGTCAGGCCGTACGTCAGTCAGTCAGTACATCAGTCAGTCAGTACGTCAGTCTGTCAGCACGTCAGTCTGTCAGTACGTCAGTTTGTCACTCAGTCAGTACGTCAGTCGGTCAGTACGTCAGTTAGCCAGTACGTACGTCAGTCGGTCAGTCAGTACGTCAGAGAGGCAGTCAGTACGTACGTCAGTCAGTCAGTCAGTTCGTACATGAGTCAGTCCGTTATTCAGTACGTCAGTCAGTAAGTCAGTCAGTCAGTCAGTACATCAGTCAGTCAGTACCTCAGTCAGTCCGTCAGTCAGTACGTCAGTCAGTCAGTCGGTCAGTAAGTAAGTACGTCAGTCAGTACGTCAGTCAGTCTGTCCGTCAGTCAGTACGTCAGTCAGTCAGTCCGTCAGTCAGTAGGTCAGTCTGTCAGTAGGTCAGTACATCAGTCAGTAAGTAAGTCAGTCAGTACGTCAGTCAGTACGTCAGCCAGTCAGTCCGTCAGTCAGTACATCAGTCAGTACGTCAGTCAGACCGTCCGTCAGTCAGTACGTCCGTCAGTCAGTTCGTCAGTCAGTAAATCCGTCAGTCAGTAAGTACGTCAGTCAGTTAGTACGTCAGTCAGTCTGTCCGTCAGTTAGTACGTCAGTCAGTCATTCCGTCAGTCAGTACGTTAGTCAGTCAGTCCGTCAGTCAGTAAATTAGTCAGTCAGTCAGTCAGTACGTCAGTCAGTACGTCAGTCAGTCAGTCAGTACGTCAGTCAGTCAGCACGTCAGTCAGCACGTCAGTCAGTACGTCACTCAGTCAGTCAGTCCGTCAGTCAGTACGTCACTCAGTACGTCAGTCAGTAAGTTAGTACGTCAGTCAGTCAGTACGTCAGTCAGTCCGTCAGTCAGTACGTAAGTCAGTCAGTCCGTCAGTCAGTACGACAGTCAGTCCGTCAGTCAGTACAGCCGTCAGTCAGTGCGTCAGTCAGTACGGCAGTCAGTCTGTCAGTACGTGAGTCCATCGGTCAGTCAGTACGTCAGTCAGTCCATCGGTCAGTCAGTACGTCAGTCTGTCAGTAGGTCAGTACATCAGTCAGTACGTCAGTCAGTCCGTCCGTCAGTCAGTACGTCAGTCAGTCAGTCGGTCAGTAAGTAAGTTACTCAGTCAGTACGTCAGTCAGTCTGTCCGTCAGTCAGTATGTCAGTCAGTCAGTCCGTCAGTCAGTACATCAGTCAGTCAGTACGTCAGTCTGTCAGTTGGTCAGTACATCAGTCAGTACGTCAGTCAGTACGTCAGCCAGTCAGTCCGTCAGTCAGAACATCAGTCAGTACGTCCGTCAGTCAGTACGTCAGTCAGTCAGTTCGTCAGTCAGTAAATCCGTCAGTCAGTAAGTACGTCAGTCAGTAAATACGTCAGTCCGTCTGTCCGTCAGTCAGTACGTCATTCAGTCATTCCGTCAGTCAGTACGTTAGTCAGTCTGTCCGTCAGTCAGTAAATCAGTCAGTACGTCAGTCAGTACGTCAGTCAGTACGTCAGTCAGTACGTCAGTCAGTCAGTACGTCCTTCAGTCAGTACGTCAGTCTGTCAGTACATCAGTCAGGCAGTACTTCAGTCTGTCAGTACGTCAGTCAGTCAGTACATCAGTCAGTCAGTACGTCAGTCTGTCAGTCCGTCAGTCAGTACGTCAGTCAGTGCGTGAGTCAGCCAGTCAGTACGTCAGTCTGTCAGTAAGTCAGTCAGTCTGTCAGTACGTCAGTCAGTCAGTCAGTACGTCAGTCATTCAGTCAGTCAGTACGTCAGTCATTCAGTACGTCAGTCAGTACGTCAGTCAGTCAGTCAGTCAGTCAGTACGTCCGTCAGTCAGTACGTCCGTCAGTCAGTACGTCAGTCTGTCAGTACATCAGTCAGTCAGTACGTCAGTCTGTCAGTCCGTCAGTCAGTACGTCAGTCAGAACGTCAGTCAGTCAGTACGTCAGTCAGAACGTCAGTCAGTCAGTCAGTACGTCAGTCTGTCAGTACGTCAGTCTGTCAGTAAGTCAGTCAGTCTGTCAGTACGTCAGTCATTCAGTCTGTCAGTACGTCAGTCAGTCAGTACGTCAGTCAGTCAGTACGTCAGTCAGTATGTCAGTCAGTCAGTCAGTTCTTCCGTCAGTCAGTACGTCAGTACGTCAGTCAGTAAATCCATCAGTCAGTAAGAACGTCAGTCAGTAAGTACGTCAGTCAGTCTGTCCGTCAGTCAGTACGTCATTCAGTCATTCCGTCAGTCAGTAAATCAGTCAGTCAGTCAGTCAGTACGTCAGTCAGTACGTCAGTCAGTACGTCAGTCAGTCAGTCAGTCAGTCAGTACGTCCGTCAGTCAGTACGTCCGTCAGTCAGTACGTCAGTCTGTCAGTACATCAGTCAGGCAGTACTTCAGTCTGTCAGTACGTCAGTCTGTCAGTACATCAGTCAGTCAGTCTGTCAGTCCGTCAGTCAGTACGTCAGTCAGCCAGTCAGTACGTCAGTCTGTCATTACGTCAGTCTGTCAGTAAGTCAGTCAGTCTGTCAGTACGTCAGTCAGTCAGTCAGTACGTCAGTCATTCAGTCAGTCAGTACGTCAGTCAGTCAGTACGTCAGTCAGTATGTCAGTCAGTCAGTCAGTTCTTCCGTCAGTCAGTACGTCAGTCAGTCAGGTAGTCAGTCAGTACGTCAGTCAGTTAGTCAGTCAGTACGTCAGTCAGTACGTCAGTCAGTCAATCATTCATTACGTCAGTCAGTACGTCAGTCAGTAAGTACGTCAGTCATTCAGTCAGTCAGTACGTCAGTCAGTATGCCAGTCAGTTCTTCCGTCAGTCAGTACGTCAGTCAGTCAGTACGTCAGTCAGTCAGTCAGTCAGTCAATACGTCAGTCAGTCAGTCCGTCAGTCAGTCAGTCCGTCAGTCAGTATATCAGTCATTCAGTAAGTCAGTCTGTCAGTACGTCAGTCAGTCAATCAGTCAGTACGTCAGCATGTCAGTCAGTACGTCAGCACGTCAGTCAGTATGTCAGTCAGTCAGTCAGTCCGCCAGACAGTCAGCATGTCAGTCAGTACGTCAGTCAGTCAATCATTCAGTACGTCAGTCAGTACGTCAGTCTGTCAGTACGTCAGTCAGTACGTCAGTCAGTTACTCAGTCACTACGTCAGTCAGTACGTCAGTCAGTACGTCAGTCAGTCAATCATTCAGTACGTCAGTCAGTACGTCAGTCAGTAAGTACGTCAGTACGTCAGTCAGTACGACAGTCAGTACGTCAGTCAGTACGTCAGTCAGTCAGTCACTACGTCAGTCAGTACGTCAGTCTGTCAGTACGTCAGTCAGTACGTCAGTCTGTCAGTACGTCAGTCAGTACGTCAGTCTGTCAGTACGTCAGTCAGTACGTCAGTCAGTCAGTCACTACGTCAGTCAGTACGTCAGTCAGTCAATCATTCAGTACGTCAATCAGTAAGTACGTCAGTACGTCAGTCAGTACGTCAGTCAGTACGTCAGTCAGTACGTCAGTCTGTCAGTACGTCAGTCAGTACGTCAGTCTGTCAGTACGTCAGTCAGTACGTCAGTCAGTCAGTCACTACGTCAGTCAGTACGTCAGTCAGACAGTCATTCAGTACGTCAATCAGTAAGTACGTCAGTACGTCAGTCAGTACGACAGTCAGTACGTCAGTCAGTACGTCAGTCAGTACGTCAGTCAGTCACTACGTCAGTCAGTATGTCAGTCAGTACGTCAGTCTGTCAGTACGTCAGTCAGTCAGTCAGTCACTACGTCAGTCAGTCAATCATTCAGTACGTCAATCAGTAAGTACGTCAGTACGTCAGTCAGTACGACAGTCAGTACGTCAGTCAGTACGTCAGTCAGTCAGTACGTCCGTCAGTCAGTACGTCCGTCAGTCAGTACGTCAGTCTGTCAGTACATCAGTCAGGCAGTACTTCAGTCTGTCAGTTCGTCAGTCTGTCAGTACATCAGTCAGTCAGTCTGTCAGTCCGTCAGTCAGTACATCAGTCAGTCAGTCAGTACGTCAGTCTGTCATTACGTCAGTCTGTCAGTAAGTCAGTCAGTCTGTCAGTACGTCAGTCAGTCAGTCAGTACGTCAGTCATTCAGTCAGTCAGTACGTCAGTCAGTCAGTACGCCAGTCAGTATGTCAGTCAGTCAGTCAGTTCTTCCGTCAGTCAGTACGTCAGTCAGTCAGTACGGCAGTCAGTCAGGTAGTCAGTCAGTACGTCAGTCAGTTAGTCAGTCAGTACGTCAGTCAGTACGTCAGTCAGTCAATCATTCATTACGTCAGTCAGTACGTCAGTCAGTAAGTACGTCAGTCATTCAGTCAGTCAGTACGTCAGTCAGTATGTCAGTCAGTCAGTCAGTCAGTCAGTCAATACGTCAGTCAGTCAGTCCGTCAGTCAGTCAGTCCGTCAGTCAGTATATCAGTCATTCAGTACGTCAGCATGTCAGTCAGTACGTCAGCACGTCAGTCAGTATGTCAGTCAGTCAGTCCGCCAGACAGTCAGCATGTCAGTCAGTACGTCAGTCAGTCAATCATTCAGTACGTCACTCAGTACGTCAGTCTGTCAGTACGTCAGTCAGTACGTCAGTCAGTTACTCAGTCACTACGTCAGTCAGTACGTCAGTCAGTACGTCAGTCAGTCAATCATTCAGTACGTCAGTCAGTACGTCAGTCAGTAAGTACGTCAGTACGTCATTCAGTACGACAGGCAGTACGTCAGTCAGTACGTCAGTCAGTCAGTCACTACGTCAGTCAGTACGTCAGTCAGTACGTCAGTCTGTCAGTACGTCAGTCAGTACGTCAGTCAGTCAATCATTCAGTACGTCAATCAATAAGTACGTCAGTACTTCAGTCAGTACGACAGTCAGTACGTCAGTCACTACGTCAGTCAGTACGTCAGTCAGTACGTCAGTCTGTCAGTACGTCATTCAGTACGTCAGTCTGTCAGTACGTCAGTCAGTTCGTCAGTCAGTCAGTCACTACGTCAGTCAGTACGTCAGTCAGTCAGTCACTACGTCAGTCAGTACGTCAGTCAGTCAGTCATTCAGTACGTCAATCAGTAAGTACGTCAGTACGTCAGTCAGTACGACAGTCAGTACGTCAGTCAGTACGTCAGTTTGTCAGTACGTCAGTCAGTCAGTCAGTCACTACGTCAGTCAGTACGTCAGTCAGTCAATCATTCAGTACGTCAATCAGTAAGTACGTCAGTACGTCAGTCAGTACGAAAGTCAGTATGTCAGTCAGTACGTCAGTCTGTCAGTACGTCAGTCAGTCAGTCAGTCACTACGTCAGTCAGTACGTCAGTCTTTCAGTACGTCAGTCAGTACATCAGTCAGTACGTCAGTCAGTACGTCAGTCTATTAGTCACTCAGAACGTCAGTCAGTCAGTCAGTACATCAGTCAGTCAGTCAGTACGTCAGTCAATCCGTCAGTCAGTCAGTCCATCAGTCAGTCAGTCAGTCAGTCAGTACGTGCGTCAGTCAGTACGTCCGTCAGTCAGTACGTCAGTCTGTCAGTACATCAGTCAGGCAGTACTTCAGTCTGTCAGTACGTCAGTCTGTCAGTACATCATTTAGTCAGTACGTCAGTCTGTCAGTCCGTCAGTCACTACGTCAGTCAGTCAGTCAGTACGTCAGTCTGTCAGTCCGTCAGTCAGTACGTCAGTCAGTCAGTCAGTACGTCAGTCTGTCAGTACGTCTGTCTGTCAGTAAGTCAGTCAGTCTGTCAGTACGTCATTCAGTCAGTCAGTACGTCAGTCATTCACTCAGTCAGTACGTCAGTCAGTCAGTACGTCAGTCAGTACGTCAATCTATCAGTCACTCAGAACGTCAGTCAGTCAGTCAGTACATCAGTCAGTCAGTCAGTACGTCAGTCAATCCGTCAGTCAGTCAGTCCATCAGTCAGTCAGTCAGTCAGTACTTCCGTCAGTCAGTACGTCCGTCAGTCAGTACGTCAGTCTGTCAGTACATCAGTCAGGCAGTACTTCAGTCTGTCAGTACGTCAGTCTGTCAGTACATCATTTAGTCAGTACGTCAGTCTGTCAGTCCGTCAGTCAGTACGTCAGTCAGTCAGTCAGTACGTCAGTCTGTCAGTCCGTCAGTCAGTACGTCAGTCAGTCAGTCAGTACGTCAGTCAGTCAGTCAGTACGTCAGTCATTCACTCAGTCAGTACGTCAGTCTGTCAGTAAGTCAGTCAGTCTGTCAGTACGTCAGTCAGTACGTCAGTCAGTTACTCAGTCACTACGTCAGTCAGTACGTCAGTCAGTACGTCAGTCAGTCAATCATTCAGTACGTCAGTCAGTACGTCAGTCAGTAAGTACGTCAGTACGTCAGTCAGTACGACAGTCAGTACGTCAGTCAGTACGTCAGTCAGTCAGTCACTACGTCAGTCAGTACGTCAGTCTGTCAGTACGTCAGTCAGTACGTCAGTCTGTCAGTACGTCAGTCAGTACGTCAGTCTGTCAGTACGTCAGTCAGTACGTCAGTCAGTCAGTCACTACGTCAGTCAGTACGTCAGTCAGTCAGTCACTACGTCAGTCAGTACGTCAGTCAGTCAATCATTCAGTACGTCAATCAGTAAGTACGTCAGTACGTCAGTCAGTACGACAGTCAGTACGTCAGTCAGTACGTCAGTCAGTCAGTCACTACGTCAGTCAGTACGTCAGTCTGTCAGTACGTCAGTCAGTACGTCACTCAGTCAGTCAGTCCGTCAGTCAGTACGTCACTCAGTACGTCAGTCAGTAAGTTAGTACGTCAGTCAGTCAGTACGTCAGTCAGTCCGTCAGTCAGTACGTAAGTCAGTCAGTCCGTCAGTCAGTACGACAGTCAGTCCGTCAGTCAGTACAGCCGTCAGTCAGTGCGTCAGTCAGTACGGCAGTCAGTCTGTCAGTACGTGAGTCCATCGGTCAGTCAGTACGTCAGTCAGTCCATCGGTCAGTCAGTACGTCAGTCTGTCAGTAGGTCAGTACATCAGTCAGTACGTCAGTCAGTCCGTCCGTCAGTCAGTACGTCAGTCAGTCAGTCGGTCAGTAAGTAAGTTACTCAGTCAGTACGTCAGTCAGTCTGTCCGTCAGTCAGTATGTCAGTCAGTCAGTCCGTCAGTCAGTACATCAGTCAGTCAGTACGTCAGTCTGTCAGTTGGTCAGTACATCAGTCAGTACGTCAGCCAGTCAGTCCGTCAGTCAGAACATCAGTCAGTACGTCCGTCAGTCAGTACGTCAGTCAGTCAGTTCGTCAGTCAGTAAATCCGTCAGTCAGTAAGTACGTCAGTCAGTAAATACGTCAGTCCGTCTGTCCGTCAGTCAGTACGTCATTCAGTCATTCCGTCAGTCAGTACGTTAGTCAGTCTGTCCGTCAGTCAGTAAATCAGTCAGTACGTCAGTCAGTACGTCAGTCAGTACGTCAGTCAGTACGTCAGTCAGTCAGTACGTCCTTCAGTCAGTACGTCAGTCTGTCAGTACATCAGTCAGGCAGTACTTCAGTCTGTCAGTACGTCAGTCAGTCAGTACATCAGTCAGTCAGTACGTCAGTCTGTCAGTCCGTCAGTCAGTACGTCAGTCAGTGCTTGAGTCAGCCAGTCAGTACGTCAGTCTGTCAGTAAGTCAGTCAGTCTGTCAGTACGTCAGTCAGTCAGTCAGTACGTTAGTCATTCAGTCAGTCAGTACGTCAGTCATTCAGTACGTCAGTCAGTACGTCAGTCAGTCAGTCAGTCAGTCAGTACGTCCGTCAGTCAGTACGTCCGTCAGTCAGTACGTCAGTCTGTCAGTACATCAGTCAGTCAGTACGTCAGTCTGTCAGTCCGTCAGTCAGTACGTCAGTCAGAACGTCAGTCAGTCAGTACGTCAGTCAGAACGTCAGTCAGTCAGTCAGTACGTCAGTCTGTCAGTACGTCAGTCTGTCAGTAAGTCAGTCAGTCTGTCAGTACGTCAGTCATTCAGTCTGTCAGTACGTCAGTCAGTCAGTACGTCAGTCAGTCAGTACGTCAGTCAGTATGTCAGTCAGTCAGTCAGTTCTTCCGTCAGTCAGTACGTCAGTACGTCAGTCAGTAAATCCATCAGTCAGTAAGAACGTCAGTCAGTAAGTACGTCAGTCAGTCTGTCCGTCAGTCAGTACGTCATTCAGTCATTCCGTCAGTCAGTAAATCAGTCAGTCAGTCAGTCAGTACGTCAGTCAGTACGTCAGTCAGTCAGTCAGTCAGTCAGTACGTCCGTCAGTCAGTACGTCCGTCAGTCAGTACGTCAGTCTGTCAGTACATCAGTCAGGCAGTACTTCAGTCTGTCAGTACGTCAGTCTGTCAGTACATCAGTCAGTCAGTCTGTCAGTCCGTCAGTCAGTACGTCAGTCAGCCAGTCAGTACGTCAGTCTGTCATTACGTCAGTCTGTCAGTAAGTCAGTCAGTCTGTCAGTACGTCAGTCAGTCAGTCAGTACGTCAGTCAGTATGTCAGTCAGTCAGTTCTTCCGTCAGTCAGTACGTCAGTCAGTCAGGTAGTCAGTCAGTACGTCAGTCAGTTAGTCAGTCAGTACGTCAGTCAGTACGTCAGTCAGTCAATCATTCATTACGTCAGTCAGTACGTCAGTCAGTAAGTACGTCAGTCATTCAGTCAGTCAGTACGTCAGTCAGTATGCCAGTCAGTTCTTCCGTCAGTCAGTACGTCAGTCAGTCAGTACGTCAGTCAGTCAGTCAGTCAGTCAATACGTCAGTCAGTCAGTCCGTCAGTCAGTCAGTCCGTCAGTCAGTATATCAGTCATTCAGTAAGTCAGTCTGTCAGTACGTCAGTCAGTCAATCAGTCAGTACGTCAGCATGTCAGTCAGTACGTCAGCACGTCAGTCAGTATGTCAGTCAGTCAGTCAGTCCGCCAGACAGTCAGCATGTCAGTCAGTACGTCAGTCAGTCAATCATTCAGTACGTCAGTCAGTACGTCAGTCTGTCAGTACGTCAGTCAGTACGTCAGTCAGTTACTCAGTCACTACGTCAGTCAGTACGTCAGTCAGTCAATCATTCAGTACGTCAGTCAGTACGTCAGTCAGTAAGTACGTCAGTACGTCAGTCAGTACGACAGTCAGTACGTCAGTCAGTACGTCAGTCAGTCAGTCACTACGTCAGTCAGTACGTCAGTCTGTCAGTACGTCAGTCAGTACGTCAGTCTGTCAGTACGTCAGTCAGTACGTCAGTCTGTCAGTACGTCAGTCAGTACGTCAGTCAGTCAGTCACTACGTCAGTCAGTACGTCAGTCAGTCAATCATTCAGTACGTCAATCAGTAAGTACGTCAGTACGTCAGTCAGTACGTCAGTCAGTACGTCAGTCAGTACGTCAGTCTGTCAGTACGTCAGTCAGTACGTCAGTCTGTCAGTACGTCAGTCAGTACGTCAGTCAGTCAGTCACTACGTCAGTCAGTACGTCAGTCAGACAGTCATTCAGTACGTCAATCAGTAAGTACGTCAGTACGTCAGTCAGTACGACAGTCAGTACGTCAGTCAGTACGTCAGTCAGTACGTCAGTCAGTCACTACGTCAGTCAGTATGTCAGTCAGTACGTCAGTCTGTCAGTACGTCAGTCAGTCAGTCAGTCACTACGTCAGTCAGTCAATCATTCAGTACGTCAATCAGTAAGTACGTCAGTACGTCAGTCAGTACGACAGTCAGTACGTCAGTCAGTACGTCAGTCAGTCAGTACGTCCGTCAGTCAGTACGTCCGTCAGTCAGTACGTCAGTCTGTCAGTACATCAGTCAGGCAGTACTTCAGTCTGTCAGTTCGTCAGTCTGTCAGTACATCAGTCAGTCAGTCTGTCAGTCCGTCAGTCAGTACATCAGTCAGTCAGTCAGTACGTCAGTCTGTCATTACGTCAGTCTGTCAGTAAGTCAGTCAGTCTGTCAGTACGTCAGTCAGTCAGTCAGTACGTCAGTCATTCAGTCAGTCAGTACGTCAGTCAGTCAGTACGCCAGTCAGTATGTAAGTCAGTCAGTCAGTTCTTCCGTCAGTCAGTACGTCAGTCAGTCAGTACGTCAGTCAGTCAGGTAGTCAGTCAGTACGTCAGTCAGTTAGTCAGTCAGTACGTCAGTCAGTACGTCAGTCAGTCAATCATTCATTACGTCAGTCAGTACGTCAGTCAGTAAGTACGTCAGTCATTCAGTCAGTCAGTACGTCAGTCAGTATGTCAGTCAGTCAGTCAGTCAGTCAGTCAGTCAATACGTCAGTCAGTCAGTCCGTCAGTCAGTCAGTCCGTCAGTCAGTATATCAGTCATTCAGTACGTCAGCATGTCAGTCAGTACGTCAGCACGTCAGTCAGTATGTCAGTCAGTCAGTCCGCCAGACAGTCAGCATGTCAGTCAGTACGTCAGTCAGTCAATCATTCAGTACGTCACTCAGTACGTCAGTCTGTCAGTACGTCAGTCAGTACGTCAGTCAGTTACTCAGTCACTACGTCAGTCAGTACGTCAGTCAGTACGTCAGTCAGTCAATCATTCAGTACGTCAGTCAGTACGTCAGTCAGTAAGTACGTCAGTACGTCATTCAGTACGACAGGCAGTACGTCAGTCAGTACGTCAGTCAGTCAGTCACTACGTCAGTCAGTACGTCAGTCAGTACGTCAGTCTGTCAGTACGTCAGTCAGTACGTCAGTCAGTCAATCATTCAGTACGTCAATCAGTAAGTACGTCAGTACTTCAGTCAGTACGACAGTCAGTACGTCAGTCACTACGTCAGTCAGTACGTCAGTCAGTACGTCAGTCTGTCAGTACGTCATTCAGTACGTCAGTCTGTCAGTACGTCAGTCAGTACGTCAGTCAGTCAGTCACTACGTCAGTCAGTACGTCAGTCAGTCAGTCACTACGTCAGTCAGTACGTCAGTCAGTCAGTCATTCAGTACGTCAATCAGTAAGTACGTCAGTACGTCAGTCAGTACGACAGTCAGTACGTCAGTCAGTACGTCAGTCAGTACGTCAGTTTGTCAGTACGTCAGTCAGTCAGTCAGTCACTACGTCAGTCAGTACGTCAGTCAGTCAATCATTCAGTACGTCAATCAGTAAGTACGTCAGTACGTCAGTCAGTACGACAGTCAGTATGTCAGTCAGTACGTCAGTCTGTCAGTACGTCAGTCAGTCAGTCAGTCACTACGTCAGTCAGTACGTCAGTCTTTCAGTACGTCAGTCAGTACATCAGTCAGTACGTCAGTCAGTACGTCAGTCTATCAGTCACTCAGAACGTCAGTCAGTCAGTCAGTATATCAGTCAGTCAGTCAGTACGTCAGTCAATCCGTCAGTCAGTCAGTCCATCAGTCAGTCAGTCAGTCAGTCAGTACGTGCGTCAGTCAGTACGTGCGTCAGTCAGTACGTCCGTCAGTCAGTACGTCAGTCTGTCAGTACATCAGTCAGGCAGTACTTCAGTCTGTCAGTACGTCAGTCTGTCAGTACATCATTTAGTCAGTACGTCAGTCTGTCAGTCCGTCAGTCACTACGTCAGTCAGTCAGTCAGTACGTCAGTCTGTCAGTCCGTCAGTCAGTACGTCAGTCAGTCAGTCAGTACGTCAGTCTGTCAGTACGTCTGTCTGTCAGTAAGTCAGTCAGTCTGTCAGTACGTCATTCAGTCAGTCAGTACGTCAGTCATTCACTCAGTCAGTACGTCAGTCAGTCAGTACGTCAGTCAGTACGTCAATCTATCAGTCACTCAGAACGTCAGTCAGTCAGTCAGTACATCAGTCAGTCAGTCAGTACGTCAGTCAATCCGTCAGTCAGTCAGTCCATCAGTCAGTCAGTCAGTCAGTACGTCCGTCAGTCAGTACGTCCGTCAGTCAGTACGTCAGTCTGTCAGTACATCAGTCAGGCAGTACTTCAGTCTGTCAGTACGTCAGTCTGTCAGTACATCATTTAGTCAGTACGTCAGTCTGTCAGTCCGTCAGTCAGTACGTCAGTCAGTCAGTCAGTACGTCAGTCTGTCAGTCCGTCAGTCAGTACGTCAGTCAGTCAGTCAGTACGTCAGTCAGTCAGTCAGTACGTCAGTCATTCACTCAGTCAGTACGTCAGTCTGTCAGTAAGTCAGTCAGTCTGTCAGTACGTCAGTCAGTACGTCAGTCAGTTACTCAGTCACTACGTCAGTCAGTACGTCAGTCAGTACGTCAGTCAGTCAATCATTCAGTACGTCAGTCAGTACGTCAGTCAGTAAGTACGTCAGTACGTCAGTCAGTACGACAGTCAGTACGTCAGTCAGTACGTCAGTCAGTCAGTCACTACGTCAGTCAGTACGTCAGTCTGTCAGTACGTCAGTCAGTACGTCAGTCTGTCAGTACGTCAGTCAGTACGTCAGTCTGTCAGTACGTCAGTCAGTACGTCAGTCAGTCAGTCACTACGTCAGTCAGTACGTCAGTCAGTCAATCATTCAGTACGTCAATCAGTAAGTACGTCAGTACGTCAGTCAGTACGTCAGTCAGTACGTCAGTCAGTACGTCAGTCTGTCAGTACGTCAGTCAGTACGTCAGTCTGTCAGTACGTCAGTCAGTACGTCAGTCAGTCAGTCACTACGTCAGTCAGTACGTCAGTCAGACAGTCATTCAGTACGTCAATCAGTAAGTACGTCAGTACGTCAGTCAGTACGACAGTCAGTACGTCAGTCAGTACGTCAGTCAGTACGTCAGTCAGTCACTACGTCAGTCAGTATGTCAGTCAGTACGTCAGTCTGTCAGTACGTCAGTCAGTCAGTCAGTCACTACGTCAGTCAGTCAATCATTCAGTACGTCAATCAGTAAGTACGTCAGTACGTCAGTCAGTACGACAGTCAGTACGTCAGTCAGTACGTCAGTCAGTCAGTACGTCCGTCAGTCAGTACGTCCGTCAGTCAGTACGTCAGTCTGTCAGTACATCAGTCAGGCAGTACTTCAGTCTGTCAGTTCGTCAGTCTGTCAGTACATCAGTCAGTCAGTCTGTCAGTCCGTCAGTCAGTACATCAGTCAGTCAGTCAGTACGTCAGTCTGTCATTACGTCAGTCTGTCAGTAAGTCAGTCAGTCTGTCAGTACGTCAGTCAGTCAGTCAGTACGTCAGTCATTCAGTCAGTCAGTACGTCAGTCAGTCAGTACGCCAGTCAGTATGTCAGTCAGTCAGTCAGTTCTTCCGTCAGTCAGTACGTCAGTCAGTCAGTACGTCAGTCAGTCAGGTAGTCAGTCAGTACGTCAGTCAGTTAGTCAGTCAGTACGTCAGTCAGTACGTCAGTCGGTCAATCATTCATTACGTCAGTCAGTACGTCAGTCAGTAAGTACGTCAGTCATTCAGTCAGTCAGTACGTCAGTCAGTATGTCAGTCAGTCAGTCAGTCAGTCAGTCAGTCAATACGTCAGTCAGTCAGTCCGTCAGTCAGTCAGTCCGTCAGTCAGTATATCAGTCATTCAGTACGTCAGCATGTCAGTCAGTACGTCAGCACGTCAGTCAGTATGTCAGTCAGTCAGTCCGCCAGACAGTCAGCATGTCAGTCAGTACGTCAGTCAGTCAATCATTCAGTACGTCACTCAGTACGTCAGTCTGTCAGTACGTCAGTCAGTACGTCAGTCAGTTACTCAGTCACTACGTCAGTCAGTACGTCAGTCAGTACGTCAGTCAGTCAATCATTCAGTACGTCAGTCAGTACGTCAGTCAGTAAGTACGTCAGTACGTCATTCAGTACGACAGGCAGTACGTCAGTCAGTACGTCAGTCAGTCAGTCACTACGTCAGTCAGTACGTCAGTCAGTACGTCAGTCTGTCAGTACGTCAGTCAGTACGTCAGTCAGTCAATCATTCAGTACGTCAATCAGTAAGTACGTCAGTACTTCAGTCAGTACGACAGTCAGTACGTCAGTCACTACGTCAGTCAGTACGTCAGTCAGTACGTCAGTCTGTCAGTACGTCATTCAGTACGTCAGTCTGTCAGTACGTCAGTCAGTACGTCAGTCAGTCAGTCACTACGTCAGTCAGTACGTCAGTCAGTCAGTCACTACGTCAGTCAGTACGTCAGTCAGTCAGTCATTCAGTACGTCAATCAGTAAGTACGTCAGTACGTCAGTCAGTACGACAGTCAGTACGTCAGTTTGTCAGTACGTCAGTCAGTCAGTCACTACGTCAGTCAGTACGTCAGTCAGTCAATCATTCAGTACGTCAGTCAGTCAATCATTCAGTACGTCAATCAGTAAGTACGTCAGTACGTCAGTCAGTACGACAGTCAGTATGTCAGTCAGTACGTCAGTCTGTCAGTACGTCAGTCAGTCAGTCAGTCACTACGTCAGTCAGTACGTCAGTCTTTCAGTACGTCAGTCAGTACATCAGTCAGTACGTCAGTCAGTACGTCAGTCTATCAGTCACTCAGAACGTCAGTCAGTCAGTCAGTACATCAGTCAGTCAGTCAGTACGTCAGTCAATCCGTCAGTCAGTCAGTCCATCAGTCAATCAGTCAGTCAGTCAGTACGTGCGTCAGTCAGTACGTCCGTCAGTCAGTACGTCAGTCTGTCAGTACATCAGTCAGGCAGTACTTCAGTCTGTCAGTACGTCAGTCTGTCAGTACATCATTTAGTCAGTACGTCAGTCTGTCAGTCCGTCAGTCACTACGTCAGTCAGTCAGTCAGTACGTCAGTCTGTCAGTCCGTCAGTCAGTACGTCAGTCAGTCAGTCAGTACGTCAGTCTGTCAGTACGTCTGTCTGTCAGTAAGTCATTCAGTCTGTCAGTACGTCAGTCATTCACTCAGTCAGTACGTCAGTTAGTCAGTACGTCAGTCAGTACGTCAATCTATCAGTCACTCAGAACGTCAGTCAGTCAGTCAGTACATCAGTCAGTCAGTCAGTACGTCAGTCAATCCGTCAGTCAGTCAGTCCATCAGTCAGTCAGTCAGTCAGTACGTCCGTCAGTCAGTACGTCCGTCAGTCAGTACGTCAGTCTGTCAGTACATCAGTCAGGCAGTACTTCAGTCTGTCAGTACGTCAGTCTGTCAGTACATCATTTAGTCAGTACGTCAGTCTGTCAGTACGTCAGTACGTCAGTCAGTCAGTCAGTACGTCAGTCTGTCAGTCAGTACGTCAGTCTGTCAGTCCGTCAGTCAGTACGTCAGTCAGTCAGTCAGTACGTCAGTCAGTCAGTCAGTACGTCAGTCATTCACTCAGTCAGTACGTCAGTCTGTCAGTAAGTCAGTCAGTCTGTCAGTACGTCAGTCAGTCAGTCAGTACGTCAGTCATTCACTCAGTCAGTACGTCAGTCAGTCAGTACGTCAGTCAGTATGTCAGTCAGTCAGTCAGTTCTTCCGTCAGTCAGTACGTCAGTCAGTACGTCAATCAGTCAGTCAGTCAGTCAGTACGTCAGTCAGTCAGTCAGTACGTCAGTCTGTCAGTACGTCAGTCTGTCAGTAAGTCAGTCAGTCTGTCAGTACGTCAGTCATTCCGTCAGTCAGTACGTCAGTCAGTCAGTACGTCAGTCAGTCAGTACGTCAGTCAGTCAGTACGTCAGTCAGTATGTCAGTCAGTCAGTCAGTTCTTCCGTCAGTCAGTACGTCAGTACGTCAGTTCGTCAGTCAGTAAATCCGTCAGTCAGTAAGAACGTCAGTCAGTAAGTACGTCAGTCAGTCTGTCCGTCAGTCAGTACGTCATTCAGTCAATCAGTACGTCAGTCAATCTGTCAGTCAGTCAGTCCATCAGTCAGTCAGTACGTCAGTCTGTCAGTACGTCAGTCTGTCAGTCAGTTAGTACGTCAGTCAGTCAGTACGTCAGTCAGTCAGTCCGTCAGTCAGACAGTCAGTACGCCAGTCAGTCAGTACATCAGTCTGTCAGTACGTCAGTCACTACGTCAGTCAGTACGTCAGTCAGGCCGTACGTCAGTCAGTCAGTACATCAGTCAGTCAGTACGTCAGTCTGTCAGCACGTCAGTCTGTCAGTACGTCAGTTTGTCACTCAGTCAGTACATCAGTCGGTCAGTACGTCAGTTAGCCAGTACGTACGTCAGTCTGTCAGCACGTCAGTCTGTCAGTACGTCAGTTTGTCACTCAGTCAGTACGTCAGTCGGTCAGTACGTCAGTTAGCCAGTACGTACGTCAGTCGGTCAGTCAGTACGTCAGAGAGGCAGTCAGTACGTACGTCAGTCAGTCAGTCAGTTCGTACATGAGTCAGTCCGTTATTCAGTACGTCAGTCAGTAAGTCAGTCAGTCAGTCAGTACATCAGTCAGTCAGTACCTCAGTCAGTCCGTCAGTCAGTACGTCAGTCAGTCAGTCGGTCAGTAAGTAAGTACGTCAGTCAGTACGTCAGTCAGTCAGTCCGTCAGTCAGTAGGTCAGTCTGTCAGTAGGTCAGTACATCAGTCAGTAAGTAAGTCAGTCAGTACGTCAGTCAGTACGTCAGCCAGTCAGTCCGTCAGTCCGTCCGTCAGTCAGTACGTCAGTCAGTCAGTCGGTCAGTAAGTAAGTTACTCAGTCAGTACGTCAGTCAGTCTGTCCGTCAGTCAGTATGTCAGTCAGTCAGTCCGTCAGTCAGTACATCAGTCAGTCAGTACGTCAGTCTGTCAGTTGGTCAGTACATCAGTCAGTAAGTAAGTCAGTCAGTACGTCAGTCAGTACGTCAGCCAGTCAGTCCGTCAGTCAGAACATCAGTCAGTACGTCCGTCAGTCAGTACGTCAGTCAGTCAGTTCGTCAGTCAGTAAATCCGTCAGTCAGTAAGTACGTCAGTCAGTAAATACGTCAGTCCGTCTGTCCGTCAGTCAGTACGTCATTCAGTCATTCCGTCAGTCAGTACGTTAGTCAGTCTGTCCGTCACTCAGTAAATCAGTCAGTACGTCAGTCAGTACGTCAGTCAGTACGTCAGTCAGTCAGTACGTCCTTCAGTCAGTACGTCAGCCTGTCAGTACATCAGTCAGGCAGTACTTCAGTCTGTCAGTACGTCAGTCTGTCAGTACATCAGTCAGTCAGTACGTCAGTCTGTCAGTAAGTCAGTCAGTCTGTCAGTACGTCAGTCAGTCAGTCAGTACGTCAGTCATTCAGTCAGTCAGTACGTCAGTCATTCAGTACGTCAGTCAGTCAGTCAGTCAGTCAGTACGTCCGTCAGTCAGTACGTCCGTCAGTCAGTACGTCAGTCTGTCAGTACATCAGTCAGTCAGTACGTCAGTCTGTCAGTCCGTCAGTCAGTACGTCAGTCAGAACGTCAGTCAGTCAGTACGTCAGTCAGAACGTCAGTCAGTCAGTCAGTACGTCAGTCTGTCAGTACGTCAGTCTGTCAGTAAGTCAGTCAGTCTGTCAGTACGTCAGTCATTCAGTCAGTCAGTACGTCAGTCAGTCAGTACGTCAGTCAGTATGTCAGTCAGTCAGACAGTTCTTCCGTCAGTCAGTACGTCAGTTCGTCAGTCAGTAAATCCATCAGTCAGTAAGAACGTCAGTCAGTAAGTACGTCAGTCAGTCTGCCCGTCAGTCAGTACGTCATTCAGTCATTCCGTCAGTCAGTAAATCAGTCAGTCAGTCAGTCAGTACGTCAGTCAGTACGTCAGTCAGTCAGTCAGTCAGTCAGTACGTCAGTCAGTATATCAGTCATTCAGTACGTCAGCATGTCAGTCAGTACGTCAGCACGTCAGTCAGTATGTCAGTCAGTCAGTCCGCCAGACAGTCAGCATGTCAGTCAGTACGTCAGTCAGTCAATCATTCAGTACGTCACTCAGTACGTCAGTCTGTCAGTACGTCAGTCAGTACGTCAGTCAGTTACTCAGTCACTACGTCAGTCAGTACGTCAGTCAGTACGTCAGTCAGTCAATCATTCAGTACGTCAGTCAGTACGTCAGTCAGTAAGTACGTCAGTACGTCATTCAGTACGACAGGCAGTACGTCAGTCAGTACGTCAGTCAGTCAGTCACTACGTCAGTCAGTACGTCAGTCAGTACGTCAGTCTGTCAGTACGTCAGTCAGTACGTCAGTCAGTCAATCATTCAGTACGTCAATCAGTAAGTACGTCAGTACTTCAGTCAGTACGACAGTCAGTACGTCAGTCACTACGTCAGTCAGTACGTCAGTCAGTACGTCAGTCTGTCAGTACGTCATTCAGTACGTCAGTCTGTCAGTACGTCAGTCAGTACGTCAGTCAGTCAGTCACTACGTCAGTCAGTACGTCAGTCAGTCAGTCACTACGTCAGTCAGTACGTCAGTCAGTCAGTCATTCAGTACGTCAATCAGTAAGTACGTCAGTACGTCAGTCAGTACGACAGTCAGTACGTCAGTTTGTCAGTACGTCAGTCAGTCAGTCAGTCACTACGTCAGTCAGTACGTCAGTCAGTCAATCATTCAGTACGTCAGTCAGTCAATCATTCAGTACGTCAATCAGTAAGTACGTCAGTACGTCAGTCAGTACGACAGTCAGTATGTCAGTCAGTACGTCAGTCTGTCAGTACGTCAGTCAGTCAGTCAGTCACTACGTCAGTCAGTACGTCAGTCTTTCAGTACGTCAGTCAGTACATCATTCAGTACGTCAGTCAGTACGTCAGTCTATCAGTCACTCAGAACGTCAGTCAGTCAGTCAGTACATCAGTCAGTCAGTCAGTACGTCAGTCAATCCGTCAGTCAGTCAGTCCATCAGTCAATCAGTCAGTCAGTCAGTACGTGCGTCAGTCAGTACGTCCGTCAGTCAGTACGTCAGTCTGTCAGTACATCAGTCAGGCAGTACTTCAGTCTGTCAGTACGTCAGTCTGTCAGTACATCATTTAGTCAGTACGTCAGTCTGTCAGTCCGTCAGTCACTACGTCAGTCAGTCAGTCAGTACGTCAGTCTGTCAGTCCGTCAGTCAGTACGTCAGTCAGTCAGTCAGTACGTCAGTCTGTCAGTACGTCTGTCTGTCAGTAAGTCAGTCAGTCTGTCAGTACGTCATTCAGTCAGTCAGTACGTCAGTCATTCACTCAGTCAGTACGTCAGTTAGTCAGTACGTCAGTCAGTACGTCAATCTATCAGTCACTCAGAACGTCAGTCAGTCAGTCAGTACATCAGTCAGTCAGTCAGTACGTCAGTCAATCCGTCAGTCAGTCAGTCCATCAGTCAGTCAGTCAGTCTGTACGTCCGTCAGTCAGTACGTCCGTCAGTCAGTACGTCAGTCTGTCAGTACATCAGTCAGGCAGTACTTCAGTCTGTCAGTACGTCAGTCTGTCAGTACATCATTTAGTCAGTACGTCAGTCTGTCAGTCCGTCAGTCAGTACGTCAGTCAGTCAGTCAGTACGTCAGTCTGTCAGTCCGTCAGTCAGTACGTCAGTCAGTCAGTCAGTACGTCAGTCAGTCAGTCAGTACGTCAGTCATTCACTCAGTCAGTACGTCAGTCTGTCAGTAAGTCAGTCAGTCTGTCAGTACGTCAGTCAGTCAGTCAGTACGTCAGTCATTCACTCAGTCAGTACGTCAGTCAGTCAGTACGTCAGTCAGTATGTCAGTCAGTCAGTCAGTTCTTCCGTCAGTCAGTACGTCAGTCAGTACGTCAATCAGTCAGTCAGTCAGTCAGTACGTCAGTCAGTCAGTCAGTACGTCAGTCTGTCAGTACGTCAGTCTGTCAGTAAGTCAGTCAGTCTGTCAGTACGTCAGTCATTCCGTCAGTCAGTACGTCAGTCAGTCAGTACGTCAGTCAGTCAGTACGTCAGTCAGTCAGTACGTCAGTCAGTATGTCAGTCAGTCAGTCAGTTCTTCCGTCAGTCAGTACGTCAGTACGTCAGTTCGTCAGTCAGTAAATCCGTCAGTCAGTAAGAACGTCAGTCAGTAAGTACGTCAGTCAGTCTGTCCGTCAGTCAGTACGTCATTCAGTCAATCAGTACGTCAGTCAATCTGTCAGTCAGTCAGTCCATCAGTCAGTCAGTACGTCAGTCTGTCAGTACGTCAGTCTGTCAGTCAGTTAGTACGTCAGTCAGTCAGTACGTCAGTCAGTCAGTCCGTCAGTCAGACAGTCAGTACGCCAGTCAGTCAGTACATCAGTCTGTCAGTACGTCAGTCACTACGTCAGTCAGTACGTCAGTCAGGCCGTACGTCAGTCAGTCAGTACATCAGTCAGTCAGTACGTCAGTCTGTCAGCACGTCAGTCTGTCAGTACGTCAGTTTGTCACTCAGTCAGTACATCAGTCGGTCAGTACGTCAGTTAGCCAGTACGTACGTCAGTCTGTCAGCACGTCAGTCTGTCAGTACGTCAGTTTGTCACTCAGTCAGTACGTCAGTCGGTCAGTACGTCAGTTAGCCAGTACGTACGTCAGTCGGTCAGTCAGTACGTCAGAGAGGCAGTCAGTACGTACGTCAGTCAGTCAGTCAGTTCGTACATGAGTCAGTCCGTTATTCAGTACGTCAGTCAGTAAGTCAGTCAGTCAGTCAGTACATCAGTCAGTCAGTACCTCAGTCAGTCCGTCAGTCAGTACGTCAGTCAGTCAGTCGGTCAGTAAGTAAGTACGTCAGTCAGTACGTCAGTCAGTCAGTCCGTCAGTCAGTAGGTCAGTCTGTCAGTAGGTCAGTACATCAGTCAGTAAGTAAGTCAGTCAGTACGTCAGTCAGTACGTCAGCCAGTCAGTCCGTCAGTCCGTCCGTCAGTCAGTACGTCAGTCAGTCAGTCGGTCAGTAAGTAAGTTACTCAGTCAGTACGTCAGTCAGTCTGTCCGTCAGTCAGTATGTCAGTCAGTCAGTCCGTCAGTCAGTACATCAGTCAGTCAGTACGTCAGTCTGTCAGTTGGTCAGTACATCAGTCAGTAAGTAAGTCAGTCAGTACGTCAGTCAGTACGTCAGCCAGTCAGTCCGTCAGTCAGAACATCAGTCAGTACGTCCGTCAGTCAGTACGTCAGTCAGTCAGTTCGTCAGTCAGTAAATCCGTCAGTCAGTAAGTACGTCAGTCAGTAAATACGTCAGTCCGTCTGTCCGTCAGTCAGTACGTCATTCAGTCATTCCGTCAGTCAGTACGTTAGTCAGTCTGTCCGTCACTCAGTAAATCAGTCAGTACGTCAGTCAGTACGTCAGTCAGTACGTCAGTCAGTCAGTACGTCCTTCAGTCAGTACGTCAGCCTGTCAGTACATCAGTCAGGCAGTACTTCAGTCTGTCAGTACGTCAGTCTGTCAGTACATCAGTCAGTCAGTACGTCAGTCTGTCAGTAAGTCAGTCAGTCTGTCAGTACGTCAGTCAGTCAGTCAGTACGTCAGTCATTCAGTCAGTCAGTACGTCAGTCATTCAGTACGTCAGTCAGTCAGTCAGTCAGTCAGTACGTCCGTCAGTCAGTACGTCCGTCAGTCAGTACGTCAGTCTGTCAGTACATCAGTCAGTCAGTACGTCAGTCTGTCAGTCCGTCAGTCAGTACGTCAGTCAGAACGTCAGTCAGTCAGTACGTCAGTCAGAACGTCAGTCAGTCAGTCAGTACGTCAGTCTGTCAGTACGTCAGTCTGTCAGTAAGTCAGTCAGTCTGTCAGTACGTCAGTCATTCAGTCAGTCAGTACGTCAGTCAGTCAGTACGTCAGTCAGTATGTCAGTCAGTCAGACAGTTCTTCCGTCAGTCAGTACGTCAGTTCGTCAGTCAGTAAATCCATCAGTCAGTAAGAACGTCAGTCAGTAAGTACGTCAGTCAGTCTGCCCGTCAGTCAGTACGTCATTCAGTCATTCCGTCAGTCAGTAAATCAGTCAGTCAGTCAGTCAGTACGTCAGTCAGTACGTCAGTCAGTCAGTCAGTCAGTCAGTACGTCCGTCAGTCAGTACGTCCGTCAGTCAGTACGTCAGTCTGTCAGTACATCAGTCAGGCAGTACTTCAGTCTGTCAGTACGTCAGTCTGTCAGTACATCAGTCAGTCAGTCTGTCAGTCCGTCAGTCAGTACGTCAGTCAGTCAGTCAGTACGTCAGTCTGTCATTACGTCAGTCTGTCAGTAAGTCAGTCAGTCTGTCAGTACGTCAGTCAGTCAGTCAGTACGTCAGTCATTCAGTCAGTCAGTACGTCAGTCAGTCAGTACGCCAGTCAGTATGTCAGTCAGTCAGTCAGTTCTTCCGTCAGTCAGTACGTCAGTCAGTCAGTACGTCAGTCAGTCAGGTAGTCAGTCAGTACGTCAGTCAGTTAGTCAGTCAGTACGTCAGTCAGTACGTCAGTCAGTCAATCATTCATTACGTCAGTCAGTACGTCAGTCAGTAAGTACGTCAGTCATTCAGTCAGTCAGTACGTCAGTCAGTATGTCAGTCAGTCAGTTCTTCCGTCAGTCAGTACGTCAGTCAGTCAGTACGTCAGTCAGTCAGTCAGTCAGTCAGTCAATACGTCAGTCAGTCAGTCCGTCAGTCAGTCAGTCCGTCAGTCAGTATATCAGTCATTCAGTAAGTCAGTCTGTCAGTACATCAGTCAGTCAGTCAGTCAGTACGTCAGCATGTCAGTCAGTACGTCAGCACGTCAGTCAGTATGTCAGTCAGTCAGTCAGTACGTCAGTCAGTCCGCCAGACAGTCAGCATGTCAGTCAGTACGTCAGTCAGTCAATCATTCAGTACGTCACTCAGTACGTCAGTCTGTCAGTACGTCAGTCAGTACGTCAGTCAGTTACTCAGTCACTACGTCAGTCAGTACGTCAGTCAGTACGTCAGTCAGTCAATCATTCAGTACGTCAGTCAGTACGTCAGTCAGTAAGTACGTCAGTACGTCAGTCAGTACGACAGTCAGTACGTCAGTCAGTACGTCAGTCAGTCAGTCACTACGTCAGTCAGTACGTCAGTCAGTACGTCAGTCTGTCAGTACGTCAGTCAGTACGTCAGTCAGTCAGTCACTACGTCAGTCAGTATGTCAGTCAGTCAGTCAGTCAGTCAGTCAGTCAATACGTCAGTCAGTCAGTCCGTCAGTCAGTCAGTCCGTCAGTCAGTATATCAGTCATTCAGTACGTCAGCATGTCAGTCAGTACGTCAGCACGTCAGTCAGTATGTCAGTCAGTCAGTCCGCCAGACAGTCAGCATGTCAGTCAGTACGTCAGTCAGTCAATCATTCAGTACGTCACTCAGTACGTCAGTCTGTCAGTACGTCAGTCAGTACGTCAGTCAGTTACTCAGTCACTACGTCAGTCAGTACGTCAGTCAGTACGTCAGTCAGTCAATCATTCAGTACGTCAGTCAGTACGTCAGTCAGTAAGTACGTCAGTACGTCATTCAGTACGACAGGCAGTACGTCAGTCAGTACGTCAGTCAGTCAGTCACTACGTCAGTCAGTACGTCAGTCAGTACGTCAGTCTGTCAGTACGTCAGTCAGTACGTCAGTCAGTCAATCATTCAGTACGTCAATCAGTAAGTACGTCAGTACTTCAGTCAGTACGACAGTCAGTACGTCAGTCACTACGTCAGTCAGTACGTCAGTCAGTACGTCAGTCTGTCAGTACGTCATTCAGTACGTCAGTCTGTCAGTACGTCAGTCAGTACGTCAGTCAGTCAGTCACTACGTCAGTCAGTACGTCAGTCAGTCAGTCACTACGTCAGTCAGTACGTCAGTCAGTCAGTCATTCAGTACGTCAATCAGTAAGTACGTCAGTACGTCAGTCAGTACGACAGTCAGTACGTCAGTTTGTCAGTACGTCAGTCAGTCAGTCACTACGTCAGTCAGTACGTCAGTCAGTCAATCATTCAGTACGTCAGTCAGTCAATCATTCAGTACGTCAATCAGTAAGTACGTCAGTACGTCAGTCAGTACGACAGTCAGTATGTCAGTCAGTACGTCAGTCTGTCAGTACGTCAGTCAGTCAGTCAGTCACTACGTCAGTCAGTACGTCAGTCTTTCAGTACGTCAGTCAGTACATCAGTCAGTACGTCAGTCAGTACGTCAGTCTATCAGTCACTCAGAACGTCAGTCAGTCAGTCAGTACATCAGTCAGTCAGTCAGTACGTCAGTCAATCCGTCAGTCAGTCAGTCCATCAGTCAATCAGTCAGTCAGTCAGTACGTGCGTCAGTCAGTACGTCCGTCAGTCAGTACGTCAGTCTGTCAGTACATCAGTCAGGCAGTACTTCAGTCTGTCAGTACGTCAGTCTGTCAGTACATCATTTAGTCAGTACGTCAGTCTGTCAGTCCGTCAGTCACTACGTCAGTCTGTCAGTCCGTCAGTCAGTACGTCAGTCAGTCAGTCAGTACGTCAGTCTGTCAGTACGTCTGTCTGTCAGTAAGTCAGTCAGTCTGTCAGTACGTCAGTCATTCACTCAGTCAGTACGTCAGTTAGTCAGTACGTCAGTCAGTACGTCAATCTATCAGTCACTCAGAACGTCAGTCAGTCAGTCAGTACATCAGTCAGTCAGTCAGTACGTCAGTCAATCCGTCAGTCAGTCAGTCCATCAGTCAGTCAGTCAGTCAGTACGTCCGTCAGTCAGTACGTCCGTCAGTCAGTACGTCAGTCTGTCAGTACATCAGTCAGGCAGTACTTCAGTCTGTCAGTACGTCAGTCTGTCAGTACATCATTTAGTCAGTACGTCAGTCTGTCAGTCCGTCAGTCAGTACGTCAGTCAGTCAGTCAGTACGTCAGTCTGTCAGTCCGTCAGTCAGTACGTCAGTCAGTCAGTCAGTACGTCAGTCAGTCAGTCAGTACGTCAGTCATTCACTCAGTCAGTACGTCAGTCTGTCAGTAAGTCAGTCAGTCTGTCAGTACGTCAGTCAGTCAGTCAGTACGTCAGTCATTCACTCAGTCAGTACGTCAGTCAGTCAGTACGTCAGTCAGTATGTCAGTCAGTCAGTCAGTTCTTCCGTCAGTCAGTACGTCAGTCAGTACGTCAATCAGTCAGTCAGTCAGTCAGTACGTCAGTCAGTCAGTCAGTACGTCAGTCTGTCAGTACGTCAGTCTGTCAGTAAGTCAGTCAGTCTGTCAGTACGTCAGTCATTCCGTCAGTCAGTACGTCAGTCAGTCAGTACGTCAGTCAGTCAGTACGTCAGTCAGTCAGTACGTCAGTCAGTATGTCAGTCAGTCAGTCAGTTCTTCCGTCAGTCAGTACGTCAGTACGTCAGTTCGTCAGTCAGTAAATCCGTCAGTCAGTAAGAACGTCAGTCAGTAAGTACGTCAGTCAGTCTGTCCGTCAGTCAGTACGTCATTCAGTCAATCAGTACGTCAGTCAATCTGTCAGTCAGTCAGTCCATCAGTCAGTCAGTACGTCAGTCTGTCAGTACGTCAGTCTGTCAGTCAGTTAGTACGTCAGTCAGTCAGTACGTCAGTCAGTCAGTCCGTCAGTCAGACAGTCAGTACGCCAGTCAGTCAGTACATCAGTCTGTCAGTACGTCAGTCACTACGTCAGTCAGTACGTCAGTCAGGCCGTACGTCAGTCAGTCAGTACATCAGTCAGTCAGTACGTCAGTCTGTCAGCACGTCAGTCTGTCAGTACGTCAGTTTGTCACTCAGTCAGTACATCAGTCGGTCAGTACGTCAGTTAGCCAGTACGTACGTCAGTCTGTCAGCACGTCAGTCTGTCAGTACGTCAGTTTGTCACTCAGTCAGTACGTCAGTCGGTCAGTACGTCAGTTAGCCAGTACGTACGTCAGTCGGTCAGTCAGTACGTCAGAGAGGCAGTCAGTACGTACGTCAGTCAGTCAGTCAGTTCGTACATGAGTCAGTCCGTTATTCAGTACGTCAGTCAGTAAGTCAGTCAGTCAGTCAGTACATCAGTCAGTCAGTACCTCAGTCAGTCCGTCAGTCAGTACGTCAGTCAGTCAGTCGGTCAGTAAGTAAGTACGTCAGTCAGTACGTCAGTCAGTCAGTCCGTCAGTCAGTAGGTCAGTCTGTCAGTAGGTCAGTACATCAGTCAGTAAGTAAGTCAGTCAGTACGTCAGTCAGTACGTCAGCCAGTCAGTCCGTCAGTCCGTCCGTCAGTCAGTACGTCAGTCAGTCAGTCGGTCAGTAAGTAAGTTACTCAGTCAGTACGTCAGTCAGTCTGTCCGTCAGTCAGTATGTCAGTCAGTCAGTCCGTCAGTCAGTACATCAGTCAGTCAGTACGTCAGTCTGTCAGTTGGTCAGTACATCAGTCAGTAAGTAAGTCAGTCAGTACGTCAGTCAGTACGTCAGCCAGTCAGTCCGTCAGTCAGAACATCAGTCAGTACGTCCGTCAGTCAGTACGTCAGTCAGTCAGTTCGTCAGTCAGTAAATCCGTCAGTCAGTAAGTACGTCAGTCAGTAAATACGTCAGTCCGTCTGTCCGTCAGTCAGTACGTCATTCAGTCATTCC